>NC_059199.1:3279348-3409348 GCF_020615455.1 Coregonus clupeaformis | reverse complement strand
TTTACACGTGAAATGTAAGCTCAACATGTGAAAACAGCTATTTCACATGTGAAAAATGAGATTGCACACGTAAAACTGCAAATTTGACATGTGTTTTCTTTGTAAGGGAATTCCCCCTGCGGATTTCACTCCCTCTCTCTTATCTCGCTTCTATCCAAAGACATTGACTCTGGCTAGGATTGTATTCCAACTTCTTATTTACTTCTTAATCTCTCCACTGCCAGCACTGCTATCTGTCTGTGTGGGATTCGGAGGACATCCCTCTCTGTGTGTAAGTAGTCGTACCTGTTACAGCATGGGCAGAAGAGAGATAGCAGTATTTTGGGTTTGGAAGACTTTTGATTGACGCATGTGTTGCTTGCTTGTCCTAAAAAATGTTATTGACGTAATTCGTTTTACTCAAAGTTAACCATAGAAACTTGAACATATGGGTATGTATAACACGTGGACAGAGCTATGTGTTTTCTCAAGAGACCATCAATGTTGAATAAGCAACCCCAACTGTGCATGGTCAAATTAAACCTTACGAAACTTAATATAAATAAATGGGTGAAGGCCGGAGTGATGACTCTTTCAAGTATGACTTTCATCTATCAAATTAATTATTGATGATCTTGAAACGCTCAAGGATGAATTAAATGCCACGAATAGAAGACCTCCAGAAAGCATCATAGGCCTTTTTCTAATTTGGACAAAAGTCCGTCCTCCGCCCTCTCTCCTCCGCCCTCTCTCCACTGCCCCCTCTCTGATCCGCGCTCTATCCACGCTCTCTCCTCCGTGCTCTCTCCTCCGTGACCCGGAAACCGATAAGTGGTCGAGTGGTCGAGCAGTGTGTCAATTTGTTAGTAGGCAAACAGAACAAACTTTTTGGCGAGGAAGCACAAGTGTATCCTACTTGAGTTCTTTGTGGAAGAGTTTTGAAATCTGCCATATCATCTTTAAATCCACTATTGTTTTCTCGAAAAAAATGTTTATGTGCTTTTATTCTTTTATCGGTAAAATGTCTTGCACAACTAGCTAAATATGTTTTTTATCACTTTATACATTTATTTTGGGATTCCACCCTGTAACAGTCATTTGCCTGATGACGCACGATTGGAGGAGAGTCTTAAATTTCATACAAGGACATTTTTCGTCCACTTTCCCTCTCCTCGCCGCCTCGCCTCAGTTACCTTTGACATTTTTCAAAAGGAGGCCAGAGAGGACGGAGGTGAGAGGATGCACTAATTTAGAAAATCCAATTGAGAAAAGGCCACTGTCATCGTAGCAATAAAGCAACACAGGGGAGAAAATACCCTTTGTTTCTCATAGTGATTTTCTACAGTAACGCAAGAAAATAGGGAAGAAGAAGCAATAAACTAACAGTTATAGATTTATTTGAGATCAATCAGTCAAATTTTGACAAACTGCAATAGACTGTGAAATGGGAAGTATATTTAGTGTGTAATACTGTTGGGGTGTGATAGCAGGAAATGAAAAGAAAGACCAAATAAATTAAATCAAAAAGTAATAACCTGGTAGTCTAATGTAACCTGAGAGGGCACCAAAATAACTACAGACATCTGTGTGTTTGAAATTATAGCCCTGACAGGGAGACAAATTAATAACATACAGTAAGGTGGGGTTCTCCTGCGGTTAACCCCTTCAATGCTGAACAAAACCCAATAGCAACAATATTCAAGAGAGGAGACTCTTTGCAGCAACTCAGACCCAATTTATACATACTGTAGTAAGAGATGGATCAACCTGCTTTGGGAATGCTATGTCACCCATATTAATCGAATGAATGTAATGATTTTCTTATCCAAAGGCTGCAAAAACATGCGGCATCCTTCTGTGCTGTTACTTGGTTAGAAGAGGCAGAGATGATATTTGAACAATGTAGAGGGCCCTAGTGGAATATCTATTGTCATACTCATTAAGGCACTGCTTGGCAGGCTTAGGATGAGACAGCAGGATAAAGAGTGGCAGAGAGACAGAGAGGGATATAAAGGAACAGAGAGAAAGAGGGGGTAGAGAAGGATAGAGACGGAGACAGATAGAGAAAAGAGAAAGACAGAAGGGAAAAAAGAGAGAGTGAGCAAATACAAGCACATCACAGATTGTGATGAGAGAGAGAGAGAGAGAGAGAGAGACAGAGACAGAGAGACAGAGCGATAGAGACAGACAGAGAGAGAGAGAGAGAGAGAGAGAGAGAGAGAGAGAGAGAGACAGAGAGAGAGAGACAGAGAGAGAGAGAGAGAGAGAGAGAGAGAGAGAGAGAGAGAGAGAGAGAGAGAGAGAGAGAGAGAGAGAGAGAGAGAGAGAGAGAGAGAGAGAGAGAGAGAGAGACAGAGAGAGAGACAGAGAGAGAGACAGAGAGGGAGGGAGGAAAGAACGAAACAGAAAAAGAGAGTGTGTGAGATAACATGAGCACATCCTTGGAGCTTATCACAGAGTTAGAGGAGGAAGCGTCTCCATCTACAAGGGGTCTGTCAAGGCATAGTAGACAGACCTCTTTGTGTGTTTTGCAGTAGTCCCAGTAGAGGGGCCACTGGTTAATTTCCCTTAACCGCTCCACTACCGTCATTGAGTGCAACGTCCAATAGCTCTCCCAGGACCACCGTGCTGCACAGCACTGCACCACCTTCTCCCAGGCATGGCAATGAGCCTCCGCCTCCCCTGCACAACAAGGTAGAGGGAGGGGGAGAGAGAGGGAGGGGGAGAGAGGGAGAAAATGGGCGAGAGAGAGAAAGTGGGAGAAAGGGAAGCTGGGGAAGCAAAAAGGGAGAGTAATAGGGTAGCGAGAGAGGCACCATGAGTGAGAGAAATAATTAAGGATAGAGAGGGGAGGCTGGAGAGAGAGATAGATAGAGAGAGAGAGAGAGAGAGAGAGAGAGAGAGAGAGAGAGAGAGAGAGAGAGAGAGAGAGAGAGAGAGAGAGAGAGAGAGAGAGAGAGAGAGAGAGAGAGAGAGAGAGAGAGAGACAGAGAGAGCGAGGGGTGACAAACAGGAAATCATGTCTAAAATAGGCAGTCTAGTAGGAAGCCAGGGATGGGGATGACAGAGATAGAGAGGATACTTTCCTACACAACACTACATGAATATTAATATGGCCATGTACAACACAGCAACCATTTATTTCTCTAATGGATTGAGCTAACGGTAACGTGGGCCTGGAGGTTCCAGCATCTAGCGCAGCCTTTTGTAATGTCACAATGCAATGTGATTATCCATTTTGTCATTCGTGAAGGTTCGACCATGACTATGCTGCCTCAACCAGTTACAACATGTATTTACACAAACTAAACACACAGTACCAAATATACAGCACACAAAAATCTAATAAAATTGACGTCTGGCTTGTAAATAGAACATCGAAGCTGTAAAACATTATCCTAAATATAAACCATCAACATAGTGAATATCATTGTTGTTTTATATAAGGGTTTCAGCATGAAATATCCTTTATATATATTTTTACATGGTTTTATTTATTTTGCTATGTCAATATGTATTTATTTTCAATAATTTGGCTTCACACTTGTGGCTGTTGTGGAAAAAGTGAACAGTTGGAAGAGTTGCAGAGGTAATTGAAAATAATGTCATTTGTTGATTAGATGCTTTTTTCATTAATTAGGCTATTTTTGTTAACCATATGGTCTATCTAATTGAAACTCACTGACAATATGGACACATATAATACATTATTAGTATATACAGTGGGGAAAAAAAGTCAGCCACCAATTGTGCAAGTTCTCCCACTTAAAAAGATGAGAGAGGCCTGTAATTTTCATCATAGGTACACGTCAACTATGACAGACAAAATTAGATTTTTTTTCTCCAGAAAATCACATTGTAGGATTTTTAATGAATTTATTTGCAAATTTGGTGGAAAATAAGTATTTGGTCAATAACAAAAGTTTCTCAATACTTTGTTATATACCCTTTGTTGGCAATGACACAGGTCAAACATTTTCTGTAAGTCTTCACAAGGTTTTCACACACTGTTGCTGGTATTTTGGCCCATTCCTCCATGCAGATCTCCTCTAGAGCAGTGATGTTTTGGGGCTGTCGCTGGGCAACACGGACTTTCAACTCCCTCCAAAGATTTTCTATGGGGTTGAGATCTGGAGACTGGCTAGGCCACTCCAGGACCTTGAAATGCTTCTTACGAAGCCACGTTTCATCTTCAATGCCCTTGCTGATGGAAGGAGGTTTTCACTCAAAATCTCACGATGCATAGCCCCATTCATTCTTTCCTTTACACGGATCAGTCGTCCTGGTCCCTTTGCAGAAAAACAGCCCCAAAGCATGATGTTTCCACCCCCATGCTTCACAGTAGGTATGGTGTTTGGATGCAACTCAGCATTATTTGTCCTCCAAACACGACGAGTTGAGTTTTGACCAAAAAGTTCTATTTTGGTTTCATCTGACCATATGACATTCTCCCAATCCTCTTCTGGATCATCCAAATGCACTCTAGCAAACTTCAGACGGGCCTGGACATGTACTGGCTTAAGCAGGGGGACACGTCTGGCTCTGCAGGATTTGAGTCCCTGGCGGCGTAGTGTGTTACTGATGGTAGGCTTTGTTACTTTGGTCCCAGCTCTCTGCAGGTCATTCACTAGGTCCCCCCGTGTGGTTCTGGGATTTTTGCTCACCGTTCTTGTGATCATTTTGACCCCACGGGGTGAGATCTTGCGTGGAGCCCCAGATCGAGGGAGATTATCAGTGTTCTTGTATGTCTTCCATTTCCTAATAATTGCTCCCACAATTGATTTCTTCAAACCAAGCTGCTTACCTACTGCAGATTCAGTCTTCCCAGCCTGGTGCAGGTCTACAATTTTGTTTCTGGTGTCCTTTGACAGCTCTTTGGTCTTGGCCATAGTGGAGTTTGGAGTGTGACTGTTTGAGGTTGTGGACAGGTGTCTTTTATACTGATAACAAGTTCAAACAGGTGCCATTAATACTGGTAACGAGTGGAGGACAGAGGAGCCTCTTAAAGAAGAAGTTACAGGTCTGTGAGAGCCAGAAATCTTGCTTGTTTGTAGGTGACCAAATACTTATTTTCCACCATAATTTGCAAATAAATTCATAAAAAATCCTACAATGTGATTTTCTGGAGAAAAAAATGCTCAAATTGTCTGTCATAGTTGACGTGTACCTATGATGAATATTACAGGCCTCTCTCATCTTTTTAAGTGGGAGAACATGCACAATTGGTGGCTGACTAAATACTTTTTTTCCCCCACTGTATATATATATATTTTAAATAGTATACATTACCAAAGTTACGATAGATTGCCATATATTTTCTCTTAATTACCAAAATTACTGAAGATTCCATTAACTTTTGTAAATAACCGGTAGCTTTGCAACCTAGAAATAACACAAATGTGATTTTATGGGGGATATAGCTTTTTGGAAATAAACTTTTCATTTGATCTCAAAAGGTTAATGCGCAGGAATTATTTATTAAAATAATGTATTTACTGTAACCAATAGGACTTCCAAGAGCATACTCTGATTCTAGCATTTCAATTCAATATAAAAGAAAAAAATGATTTTGAAGCTATGCCTAGGTTATGTAGCTATGCTTAGGTTATGTAGCAAAGCCTTTGTAGTCTTTCTCGTCCATTTCATTTGGCTGGGTTCTCTTTTGGAGTTTTTCCAAATTGTATTGGACTTCTGTTAGATTCTGATGAAATGCTGGCTCTCCTCGAAATACCCACTACACTTCCATCCATCTAATTCGATCCCCTCTAAATGTGTTACAATCTGCTAAATACAGTCGTGTTGTGTTCTAACTCATGGCTGTTCGAAATAATCCATTTTAGAATGTAACAGCAGTTATTTTCTTTCAACTGAATTATTGTCAGATATTTACATTGAAGTCATTTCTACATGGTTTAGAGATCTGGAAGGCAATTTAGGCTGGTAGTTCAACAGACACAACAGCTACTTTAGAGCGTAATTATATTCAATTAAACTAACAATTATTCTTTTGATATTGTTGTGACTAAGAGGGATCAACGTTATTTTAAATTGTTTTATTTTGTAATTCATACCCATGAAATTTCAACAAAAAAACTCATAATAATGAATGATAAGTCAGAGTAAACATTTTAAACAGTCAATAATTTAACACACAACTTCTCTCTCCTTACCAGTATGTGAATACTTTTTTGACACTTTTTGATTTGTGCTATAGTTATGTTATATTTCCCAGACACTCATTAGCAGTATGCATGCCTGTGCTTTCTAACGGTGACAGGCAAGTCACAGAGACAAGTGTGGAGGGCAACACCATCAACACAGTAATGAGTATATGGCTGTGTCACACACACACACAAACACACACACAAACACACACACATTCACCCAAACAAGCCTGGATATGGAGATATAGAAACGTTCTATCTAGGACTCATAGACACTCATCCACCACCAATCTCACCTTCCACCTCCTTTCTTCTGCTTATCGCGAACAAAATATGCTAATAACTAGAACTCTTGTCTTCAGTTCAACATTTGGCCTTTCTATGATATACTTCATACAACTTCTCTGGCTCCCAGAGCTATTAAAAGAGCGAATTTTGTCAGATATTATATAATGGCGTGGTTATTTTGAATAGCTTCACGTCAAAGTTGGAGATCGCTGCACTTCAGAATGTTGAACTGAGTTCCACTCCTTACATCTAGAATGTGCTGCGCCCACATGTGAACAAGAATATAATTACTGGACATAATTATGGACATAATCATTAACCATAACTTATGAACACCTTGTTAACTCATTCCGACAATAAATGCCAGTAATGAATATGATGAAAAAGAGAAGTAAAAATAAAATGGTATTACTTGTAATCACACATATGTAATATTCTCATGAAGAGAAAATCCCACGTTCTCGAAGGCTCATACTAGGTGACACCTTAGTTGAGTTAGACTGTGGGGATTCTTTGGGAAAAGTATGTTGGTTCTCTCTCTCTCTCTCTCTCTCTCTCTCTCTCTCTCTCTCTCTCTCTCTCTCTCTCTCTCTCTCTCTCTCTCTCTCTCTCTCTCTCTCTCTCTCTCTCTCTCTCTCTCTCTCTCTCTCTCGCTGATTAATCTATATTTTTTTCACTCATTCCACATCAGTGTGGATTTAGTTGGGGAATGTTTTTTTTTTCTCTTCCTCCTTGATGGCAATCAGTAGGAACATGTTGCAGTTTGATGGACAGAGTTATGCTTGTCACTCACATACACATAAAGGTGTGTGTGTGTGTGCGGTTGGGTGTGTTCAAGAGTGTGTGCGTTTCGTGCTGTGACAGATTAAATTGGGGTGTATCTGTGGGGGGGTCTAGGCAGACAGGGGGTGGGTTGGGGGTGGTGGGGGTGACAGAGTTATATGGGGATGTATGTAGCAGGTGGTTGAGAGGCCGGGAGGGAGGGGTGTAGCTAGCTATCTGATAAGAGTTGAGGAATGGTGGGGAGAGGAAGGGTCTGTATGAGAGCTATCTGGAAGGGAGGGACAGGAGGAGTGTGCAGATAGTTGTCACAGATTATGTTCATTCACTCAGTTACTGGCACGTCGTGAGGGTGTCACACACTTTGGCGACTCCCAGCGAATACCCAATGAGGAGGCTGTATGATTAGTAAGCGTTCGAGCATGGTGTGTGTGTGTGCGTGTTTGTGGTTTTGTTTGTGTGTGTGTGTGTGTGTGTGTGTGTGTGTGTGTGTGTGTGTGTGTGTGTGTGTGTGTGTGTGTGTGTGTGTGTGTGTGTGTGTGTGTGTGTGTGTGTGTGCGTGCGTCCTGGAAGAATGATTTTCATCCTGCTAGTTATTTCTTAGAGATTGCAGTCGGGGCATTTTCACTCTACTTTGAAATATAAATACAAAATGTTTTATACAATATAGGATTGTTTATCTCCAGGGCAACTAGGCTAGTATGATGGATAAATAATTGCATGTCAGTGTGCTTGCTGGAATGGCCATCTCTGCCGTGGTTGCAGATCAAAGTAGCATAGATGTACACACTAGAATGGTTAATGGGCATGTGTTACACTGCACTGGCAAATCAAAGATAAGTCATCGGATATTCATCATCATCAACATCATCATCAAGTGACATCACACCAGATAGTCTGACATTTTGTCTTATTCTGTTTCAATTATGATTTTTAAAAAGGGACAAGGAGTTTGCTTTTAACATTTTAATGTTACATTTTCTGTTTTTCATGCCCCAGGACACACACACACACCGTGCTACCTTTTCTGAGACTGTGGAGTTGTTTTGTATTCGATCTATATAATATTATATTGCTTTATATAACTCATACAGGATGCCACTATTGAATTTCTTGGAGCTCATTATCCGGATGTGTTGTTGTATTAGAACTACGCCATCGTCTATTTTCACCAGACAAACATGTATTGATTTTTTCGAACCACAACTGTCACTGTCTCATCATTGGACAAATCAAAGCCGAACTTTAAGTATGATCCACCGGATATAAAACAACACCGAAAAAAGTGTTGCTGTTGTCAAAGCCTGAATAAATTAAACTGAACTTGGAAAGCCTAAAACCTTAGAGGCTTTCCGGTGAACTTCCAGAATTCATCATGACCTGTCACGGGAGATGTCAATTAAGATCTGAAATTGTGTGCTTAGGTGTCTTGAAATGGGAGCCCCGCATTGGAAATGTGACAACAGTGCTGCCGATCAAGCCTCATTAGGAACAAGGTGAATAGGACTTGTTGTTCATCAGAATATACAGAGAACCTTTCAGCATTCTTTGTGGCAACGTTAGGGAAAGGGGAAGAGGCGTTAACATGTTCCTGTTCCTCCAGTTGGTGATCACAGGTGACTTCCAGGAGTGTCCTTGACCAGAAAAAAAAGGGAGAAACTCAAAGGTATAGTTATGGTTGTAGCATTTGGTCGGTTGTAGCATTTGGTTGGTTGTAGCATTTGGTCGGTTGTGGCATTTGGTCGGTTGTAGCATTTGGTCGGTTGTAGCATTTGGTTGGTTGTAGCATTTGGTCGGTTGTAGCGTTTGGTCGGTGTAGCATTTGGTCGGTTGTAGCATTTGGTTGGTTATAGCATTTGGTCGGTTGTAGCATTTGGTCGGTTGTAGCATTTGGTTGGTTGTAGCATTTGGTCGGTTGTAGCATTTGGTCGGTTGTAGCATTAGGTTGGTTATGGTATTTCACAGATCACAGCATCACATGCAGCATTTTCTGCCGTGAGGGAGATAAGTTACAGATCCTATGGGAAAAGGTGCTGTCAGGTTTATGCCATTTGATGAGCGTAGTCATCAGTTACCAGGCAAATACATCTCATCCAATAGGAAAACAGGGGAACCATTTCAATGTTCAATGCATAGAAACTAAGGTATAAATGCTGGACGTGGCTCAAACTTATTTTCTCACCTGATCAGTACAACAATGTCCTGAAATGAACTCCTGCCATTTGCTGAAATACATGCAACATCTATATTTTCCTGCCTCCGTACAAGCCGGCCCACCATCTCATTTCATCCAATCCCAGTGAAGGACCTTGGCCTGGTATATGCTCACACCTTATGCTGCCATCTCCATCTCAATCACATTCAAGAGGCCTTCCTCCTCCATTGGTACGACACATTACTCATCTATAATAATGACTCACCCTTCAATCAAAAGTCCTCTCGCCCCAACTCAAGCTAGTAGGCAAAAGAGATCAAGCTACTCAGTGTAGCCCAGTGCTGTCTTCTGGGCTTGGTTAATTTCGATAATACACTGCCTCTCATCTGTCTTCAGTCTTCAACCACTCCCTCAAACCTTTTGCTTCTCTCATTCCGCTGCGCTGAGATCAGTTTGAATCAGACTAGGGAATAACTGACTGTTTCATGCAGTCTGTCTACTGTTCTCGGATCAGTGTGGTGACGTCGTCATGTCCTCATTCTCTCCTACACCGACAGTTAGGTTGATGGAATCAGGGCCACATGTACTCCCTGTCCTGTTCCCTGGTCTGTTTAACACTGACAGCCCAGTCACAGTCACACAACCTGACCTGGTCTTAACCGGTAAGTATATTCTCTCTGAGGTATACCTTATAGGAAAATGACATATTGACTAGAGGAAAACACTATAGAGGACGTTGCATTTTCAAAGGGATACATCTGATGTCTAATGTCTTGAAATCAAACTCGTGCTGATCACGTCATTGGTTTTTATATTTGCATATCCTTTGTAACTAGCTAAAATTGTTTTATTACAAAGGTATTGTATCTGTATAGATATGTGTCCTACAAAGGTATTGTATCTGTACGGATATGTGACACGTTTCAGGAAACTAGGCGTATGTCGCAAGTCAAATGCTTAGTCAAATGCGTTTTTTTGGCAGAAATGCCTTCTGGAACATTCAAACTTTCATGTGCCTTAATAACAAACTTGTATGTCATCTGTAAATACGAATAAAGTTGTTAAATTACGAACCTAGTCAGTTTAGCCACAGAAATAGACAGCAACCTGTGATGCGTGTGATAGAAGGAGTCAGGCGCAGGAGAGTAATACCCATCCAAAGAGTTTATTCCGTCGATAAACAGTCGCGCAAGCATGCGACAACAAAACTCAGGCACAGGGGAAATATCTACCCTGGCAACAACAAGGTAAGGGTAGCTCAACCGAGCTACACACAGCTCACTACAAACAATCACCCACACAGACAAGGAAGCAGAGGAAACACTTATACAATGACTAATTGGGGATAAGGACCAGGTGTGTGTGATTAATTAGACAAGACAAGTGGAGTGATGATAAATGGATTGGCAGCAGCTAGTAAGCCGGTGACGACGAAAGCCGAAACCTGCCCGAACAAGGAGGGGAGGCAGCCTCGGCGGAAGTCGTGACAGAACCTTCCCACTAGCCATGATTGACTGAGATAATGAGTGGGCTGGACATACCGAGAGATGAGTTTCAGATTGGTCTGCGGTGTAGCATCTTGTGTATAAAATGAGCTGCTCGTTATGCATAGATACTCCTCTCTACTGCAGTTTTTTCGAAAGATATAACGTTAGCCATGGAGAACTGCAAATATGTTGCTACTGCGCTCAATAACATTGCTGTCCTGAATTTATCAGGCTATATCGACAAAGGTTAGCAGGAAAAAAGTTGTGACGGACTACTTTCTGGAGGACGATCATGCCACACTGACTCTCTCTGAGTCTAAAAATGAATCAGACGATGAGAAAATCCCTGATTTAGGTAAAAACATTTTCATTGAAGAAGACATTGTATAGTTTTCTGATGACAGTGATGGAGAAGAAACGGCGATCAACATTGTTGTTGTCACGGAAGAATTTGACCGAGTTTTGAAATCAGTGGAATGTCTGGTAGAAACAGAGTATGATACGGAGATTAATAGAATTTTGGCGTTTGATTGCACATGCAGATGGAGTTGAAAAGATAACACAGAAGGCTGATGATCTGATGATTCTTATGGCATTACACACGGTCAGTGTTAACCAGAGTGACTTGACACAACGGGCCAAGCAAGCTGTACAAACAAAACGGAAATGACACAGAACGTCTTATTTAATGAAAGGGGTTGCAGTCTGCCGTGAAGAGTTCATCCATGTATACAGGAAAGATTCTAGCTACAGTTTCAGATATTATGCCATTTCGCATTGCTAGTTATAGCCTAACGTTAGCTAGCGAACTAGCTAACATTGAACCTATTTGGTTAGCTTTAGCTAGCTATGACAATCGGTTTGTATTGCTAGTACTCTATGGATTGGGATTATGGTTAATTGCTTAAACAGAATACCCCAAGTTAAAGCTTACTGTTAGCTAGCTAGATGACCCATCAAGTTAGCCAGGTGTGTCTGACGGTGATTACGGCTATCTATTGTATAATAATGCTAAAATATTTGTATCTGGAATTTGTCTTTCAGCATCAGTAGAACACGCCTGACTCTCCTCCACCATTAATACAAGCATAATGGTTTAATACAAAAAGAGATCGGGCTCAAGCAAGCACAAGTTACACCTGAAGCATGAGGACTTGCAGCAAATGGTTAACTTCATCAACAACTACGCAGAGGACAATGCAATAGTATTACCAGGATGCCACCCAGGAAACAAACACTTTGATGGAAAGCTCAGATCAGTCGGGACCAGGTTTCAGCTGCTGCGCAACGCTGACATCCTTCCTCCCATAGACGGTCTGCCTGTACGAGCACCACCTGGACTGGACACAGCTAGTCAAACGTATCTTTTTGAGAAGATCCGGGAGTTTTGAGACGAAGAGGCTATAGACAGGCTGTCCGAATATAGATTCCCTTGTTCATGCGTGGATCGGACGGACCACTCACCAGCACTATCTGCAGTGCCTCTATTCAAATGACTCTCTCCTAACACACATATGTTGCTGCTACAAAAATTATTATTTTTTATCCTGCTGCTCAGCCACATTACCCCTGATTGTATGCATATAACTACCTCATCTATCACTGATATCGTTATTGATACTGTTCTTGTACATACTGTATATTATTTTATTTATATTGACATTATCTATTTCTGATATTGCTACTATTCAAGTACCCATTTCGCTGTACCATTTACACCTTCTGTAGAGACCCATCCACTTAGCAAGATGTGGCTGGGGAGTCGTTATAGCATTTCTTTCACATGACCCATCAATTTAGACAAGTGTGTCTGGGTAAGCATCATCTAATATTTATAAAATGTTTTTATCTGGACACTTTATGTTTACCTGGAATTGTTCCTTATTGTAGGCTACTACTTTTACCACTTTTATTCTTAATCTTTACTAAACGACTCACTGTTTAGCACATGACCTCACATGTCAATCCTTAAAGAGTTGGGTGGGGCTAAAGCTTAAGAGGGTGTGAACGGTGCTGAATGGGTGTAGACAAAGAAGAGCTCTCCAGTAGGTACCAAAACATTCAAGGACATTTTCTTTTCAAATTTCAAAGCAGAATTACTTTCCCATTGTTCCTCAAATGCAGTGTATAATATACCATTGTGTGGCTCTGAGTCTCCACTTTTATCCAATGTAGAAAAAAACATTTCAAAATGTGCTATATAAGACCGATTTGAGCCGGTCGGTCACGTATGTGACATACAAAGGTACTGTATCTATATAGCTACACTACCAGTCAAAAGTTTGAACACACCTACTCATTCAAGGGTTTTTCAGTTTTTGTAAAAATAAAAAAATTACATTGTAGAATAACAGTGAAGACATCAAAACTATGAAATAAAACACATGGAATCATCTAGTAACCATTTTTTATTTTTTTAAATCAAAGTATATTTTTCAAATAGCCACCCTTTGCCGTGATGACAGCTTTGCACACTCTTGCCATTATCTCAACCAGCTTCATAAGGTAGTAACCTGGAATGCATTTCAATTAACAGGTGTGCCTTCTTAAAAGTTAATTTGTGGAATTTCTTTCCTTCTTAATGCGTTTGAGCCAATCAGTTGTGTTGTGAAAAGGCAGCAGGGGAATACAGAAGATAGCCCTAGTTGGTAAAATACCAAGTCCATATTATGTCAAGAACAGCTCAACTAAGCAAAATGTATGCACTCACTAACTTTAAGTCGCTCTGGATAAGAGCGTCTGCTAAATGACTAAAATGTAAATGTAAAATGAAACGACAGTCCATCATTACTTTAAGACATGAAGGTCAGTCAATACGGAACATTTCAAGAACTTTTAACGTTTCTTCAAGTGCAGTCGCAAAAACCATCAAGCGCTATGATGAAACTGGCTCTCATGAGGACCAGCACAGGAATTGAAGACCCAAAGTTACCTCTGCTGCAGAGGATAAGTTCATTCGAGTTACCAGCCTCAGAAAATGCATCCCAAATAAATGCTTCACAGAGTTCAAGTCACAGACACATCTCAATATCAACTGTTCAGAGGGGACTGTGTGAATCAGGCCTTCATGGTTGAATTGCTGCAAATAAACCACTACTAAAGGACACCAATAAGAAGAAGAGACCTGCTTGGGCCAAGAAACATGAGCAATGGACATTAGACCGGTGTAAATGTGTCCTTCGGTCTGGAGTCCAAATTGGAGATTTTTGGTTCCAACCGCCGTGTCTTTGTGAGACGCGGTGTGGGTGAACGGATGATCTCCACATGTGTAGTTCCCACCGTAAAGCATGGAGGAGGAGGTGTTATGGTGTGGGGGTGCTTTGCTGGTGACACTGTCTGTGATTTATTTAGAATTCAAGGCACACTTAACCAGCATGGCTACCACAGCATTCTGCAGTGATACGCCATCCCATCTGGTTTTTACTTATCTATTTTAACATAACACTTTTTTTCTTAAAACTGCATTGTTGGTTAAGGGCTTGTAAGTAAGCATTTCACTGTAAGGTCTACACCTGTTGTATTCGGCGCATGAGGAACATACAATTTTATTTTATTTTATCATTTATTATTCAACAGGACAATGACCCAACACACCTCCAGGCTGTGTAAGGGCTATTTGACCAAGAAGGAGAGTGATGGAGTGCTGCATCAAATGACATGGCCTCCACAATCCCCTGACCTCAACCCAATTGAGATGGTTTGGGACGAGTTGGACAGCAGAGTGAAGGAAAAGCAGCCAACAAGTGCTAAGCATATGTGGGAACTCCTTCAAGAATGTTGGAAAAGCATTCCAGGTGAAGCTGGTTGAGAGAATGCCAAGAGTTTGCAAAGCTGTCGTGAAGGCGAAGGGTGGCTATTTGAAGAATAGAAATATAAAATATATTTTGATTTGCTTTTTTGGTTACTACATTATTCCATATGTGTTATTTCATAGTTCTGATGTCTTCACTAGTATTCTACAATGTAAATAATAGTAAAAATTAAAAAACCCTTGAATGAGAAGGTGTGTCCAAACTTTGGACTGGTACTGTATGTGTGGCTGTTTTTTCTCTTTTCCTGACTTCATGTGATGTGTCATAAACGGTTAGGCTGACACATTACTGTGGATGGCCACAAACACATTGGCGGGTGATGAAAATTGGATGAAAATTAATGGCCATGTGCTTTTAAGTGTGGAGGACGATGATTGTGTGACGGCACCTAGGCCTCCGCTCTTCTCCCCATCATTAATATGCCGTGTTTGAATAGGCGCCCGACACTACTAGCTTTTTATGTCCTATGTGCACAAATTGTTAAATTGGAGAAACTGATGAGGTGGACTGTAGAAGCAGATTGAATACGACAGCTAAGACTTGAAGAGAAAGAAATCATCATTTTATTTTTTTATTTTTTTATCTTTTCTTTTTAATTCTCTTGAACAAAGAATAACTGATGAAGAGAGAGAGAGAGAGAGAGAGAGAGAGAGAGAGAGAGAGAGAGAGAGAGAGAGAGAGAGAGAGAGAGGGAGAGAGAGAGAGAGAAAGAGAGAAAGAGAAAGAGAGAGAGAGAGAGACACAGAGAGAGATAGAGAGAGAGACAGAGAGAGAGAGAGAGAGAGAGAGAGAGAGAGATTGAGAGAGCGAGAGAGAGAAAGACAGAGAGAGAGAGAGAGAGAGAGAGAGAGAGAGAGAGAGAGAGAGAGAGAGAGAAAGACAGAGAGAGAGAGTCCTATATACACTGAGTGTACAAAACATTATGAACACCTGGTCTTTCCATAACATAGTCTGACCAGATTAATCCAGGTGAAAGCTATGATCCCTTATCTATGTCACTTGTTAAATCCAATTTAATCAGTGTTGATGAATTGGAGGAGACATGTTAAAGAAGGATTTTTAAGCCTTGAGACAATTGAGCCATGGATTGCGTATGTGTGCCATTCAGAGGGTGAATGGGCAAGACAAAATATTTAAGTGCCTTTGAACGGGGTATTGTAATAGATGCCAGGTGCACCGGTTTGTGTCAAGAACTGCAACGCTCAACAGTTTCCCGTCTGTATCAAGAATGGTCCACCACCCAAAGGCCTTCTAGCCAACTTGACACAACTGTGGGAAGCATTGGAGTCATCATGGGCCAGCATCCCTGTGGAACGTTTTCGACCCCTTGTAGAGTCCAGGCCCAGACGAATTGAGGCTGTTCTGAGGGCAAAAGGGGGTGCAACTAAATATTAGGAATGTGTTCCTAATGTTTTGTACACTCAGTGTACAGTGGGGGAAAAAAGTATTTAGTCAGCCACTAATTGTACAAGTTCTCCCACTTAAAAAGATGAGAGAGGCCTGTAATTTTCATCATAGGTACACGTCAACTATGACAGACAAAATGAGAAAAAAAATCCAGAAAATCACATTGTAGGATTTTTAATGAATTTATTAGCAAATTATGGTGGAAAATAAGTATTTGGTAACAAAAGTTTCTCAATACTTTATTATATACCCTTTGTTGGCAATGACACAGGTCAAACGTTTTCTGTAAGTCTTCACAAGGTTTTCACACACTGTTGCTGGTATTTTGGCCCATTCCTCCATGCAGATCTCCTCTAGAGCAGTAATGTTTTGGGGCTGTCGCTGGGCAACACGGACATTCAACTCCCTCCAAAGATTTTCTATGGGGTTGAGAACTGGAGACTGGCTAGGCCACTCCAGGACCTTGAAATGCTTCTTACGAAGCCACTCCTTCGTTGCCCGGGCGGTGTGTTTGGGATCATTGTCATGCTGAAAGACCCAGCCACGTTTCATCTTCAATGCCCTTGCTGATGGAAGGAGGTTTTCACTCAAAATCTCACGATACATGGCCCCATTCATTCTTTCCTTTACACTGATCAGTCGTCCTGGTCCCTTTGCAGAAAAACAGCCCCAAAGCATGATGTTTCCACCCCCATGCTTCACAGTAGGTATGGTGTTCTTTGGATGCAACTCAGCATTCTTTGTCCTCCAAACACGACGAGTTGAGATTTTACCAAAAAGTTATATTTTGGTTTCATCTGACCATATGACATTCTCCCAATCTTTTTCTGGATCATCCAAATGCACTCTAGCAAACTTCAGATGGGCCTGGACATGTACTGGCTTAAGCAGGGAGACACGTCTGGCACTGCAGGAATTGAGTCCCTGGCGGCGTAGTGTGTTACTGATGGTAGGCTTTGTTACTTTGGTCCCAGCTCTCTGCAGGTCATTCACTAGGTCCCCCCGTGTGGTTCTGGGATTTTTGCTCACCGTTCTTGTGATCATTTTGACCCCACGGGGTGAGATCTTGCGTGGAGCCCCAGATCGAGGCAAATTATCAGTGGTCTTGTATGTCTTCCATTTACTAATAATTGCTCCCACAGTTGATTTCTTCAAACCAAGCTGCTTACCTATTGCAGATTCAGTCTTCCCAGCCTGGTGCAGGTCTACAATTTTGTTTCTGGTGTCCTTTGACAGCTCTTTGGTCTTGGCCATAGTGGAGTTTGGAGTGTGACTGTTTGAGGTTGTGGACAGGTGTCTTTTATACTGATAACAAGTTCAAACAGGTGCCATTAATACAGGTAACGAGTGGAGGACAGAGGAGCCTCTTAAAGAAGAAGTTACAGGTCTGTGAGAGCCAGAAATCTTGCTTGTTTGTAGGTGACCAAATACTTATTTTCCACCATAATTTGCAAATAAATTCATTAAAAATCCTACAATGTGATTTTCTGGATTTTTTTTTCTCAATTTGTCTGTCATAGTTGACGTGTACCTATGATGACAATTACAGGCCTCTCTCATCTTTTTAAGTGGGAGAACTTGCACAATTGGTGGCTGACTAAATACTTTTTCCCCCCACTGTATGTTCCAGTCATGTCTGTCTGTTTAGTGTTCCACTGCCATTTAAGAACATTTGAAACGATTGTTGTTGGGGAATCTTTCCTGGGGTAGTGGATTAAAAAGATGGCGAGATAGAGCGGCTTTCGGCTTGGAAGAGAATACAAGCAAGATTGGAGTGTGGCTGAAAGCATGAAACACAACATTACAACAATGTCTCAGAGATGTCATTTGGTGCAGTGCTAACTCACATTCATTGAAAATTGTGATTTGCATATGGATTTTGTCTGTATTTTACACAATCGTAATCGTATTTTTATTTTAATCTTGCTGGGAAGAGACAGTTAAGTGTCTATTTCCATACGTCAAAACCCTGCAGGGGACAAATAACAGCTTTATGTTTAATTCATATTTATTCCATATCATTTATATATCGCAACATTATTAACAAATAAAATTATACTTTTATCATGTTGGATGTTTCCTTCCTAGATGGGTCGTATCAGGCCCTGATGTCTCCTTCCTGTCCCCCACCATCCTCACCGTCCTGGCCCTCTTTTCATTCAGCGATACAATCATGTTTTTTCTCACTTTCTCTCTCTTTTTCCATTTCTATTTTCCTTTCCATTCATCTCTGTCCGGTGTCTCCACAGTCTATGATACATATTCTGAGAGGTAATGTTCAAAACCAAAACATCTAGTTCAGTGTTGTATCCCTGCAGCCTATTCCAGGACCTTTTCTCTCTAAATAATGAGGTGGCGGTCACAGTGGGGTCACAACGAGACACGCTAACCAGGATTAATGGGACCTTTGTCTGGGGTCTCTACTGTTTGAACACGGTCGAGAAAAAGCACGGTAATGGCGAGATTGACCTGTAATGGGAATTCAAGGAGGTGTAAGGCATATTGACAAAACATTTTGAGTTAATAACCATCTCTAACCCAATATTTTATCGCTATGGTCAATTCACACTTACATCCTCCTTTGAAGAATCCTCTTTAAATTCCCCATCCATTTTGTGTAATAGTAAATGAACTCTATAAAACACATTCCATTGATTCCTGTTTCATTACATGCTGCAAGCTTCTTCTGTTCGCCCCTTTATATTTTTACTTTTCTCCTTGGGTGTTAATTAAACTGTGAGAGTGTGACAGAGTTTTTCCTCCATTTTTATCAGCGACATCCAATAACTCTTCCTCCCAGAGAGACACAATATCAGATCTTTCCTTATTTTCGTCATCAAGGGTGTACTCCTGTATTCAGCCTTTTTCCCCTCTCTCTGATAGCAGCATTTCGTTTTCCTCAGAAAACACAAGGAATAGGGAAATGCAACGACACCCGTCTCCCGGATAATAATCCTGAAGAAGTGGAGACAAAAGTCATTCATCTGCGAGTCGTCGACACTGGCAGGTTGACTTTTTGACTGAGGACGTGTAATAATTGTGATACTTTCAGAACTGATTAATGTAATCCAGACAGTCATGCCAACCAGCTTGAGATGGGAAGAAAGATGAAAATAAACTTTGTACACAGAGGAGTGTTTATGTAACAAAACAAAGAAAGTGTATCAAATAGTTTTGTTCCACTCAGTTTCGCAGAGAAGGGTAGGAGCCGGTATCAAAAGAAACAGGCAATTTAGCCTCAGTGTGATAAGGGAGAATGAACAAACATACCTCGATTTATTCCGTTTTATTGTATTTGCACATTACAATACTTTGTCTCAAACATTGCATGGATCCACGAAACTAAATCCAAATCCTTGACTTGAACAAACCACACAAAAGATGAACCCACTCCAGCAGAACATCCACTCTCAGAGGACGCGGTACTCTTGCATCATTACCATGTGTATCACAGGTGAAAGGAAGTGTTGCTCCATCATTATCATGTGTATCCCAGGTCAGAGGAAGTGTTGCTCCATCATTAGAATGTGTATCCCAGGTCAGAGGAAGTGGTGCTGCTGCATCATTATCATGTGTATCCCAGGTCAGAGGAAGTAGTGCTGCATCATGATCATGTGTATCCCAGGTCAGAGGAAGTGGTGCTGCATCATTATCATGTGTATCCCAGGTCAGAGGAAGTGGTGCTGCATCATTATCATGTGTATCCCAGGTCAGAGGAAGTGGTGCTGCATCATTATCATGTGTATCCCAGGTCAGAGGAAGTGGTGCTGCATCATTATCATGTGTATCCCAGGTCAGAGGAAGTTGTGTGTGTGGAATGTGAAATAATCTGCCTCCTTGATTATATCAATCCTCCTTTACTGCCTGGGTGTTGAACACCTCAATAAACCCTCCATTAGTAGCACACTCTGCAGATGAGGTCCCTGTCAGTGTGCTGGGTGTGCTTTGATCTGGAGAGATCTACAGAGAGAGAGAGAGAGAGATCTAGAGAGAGAAACCAGTGTGCCATCACAGCTGCAAGATGTGTGACCTGTTGCCACAAGAAAATGGCAACCAGTGAAGAACAAACACCATTGTAAATACAACCCATATTTATGTTTATTTATTTTCCCATTTGTACTTTAACTATTTGCACATTGTTACAACACTGTATATATACATAATATGACATTTGAAATGTCTTTATTCTTTACAAACTTCTGAGTGTAATGTTTACTGTTAATATTTATTGTTTATTTCACATTTGTTTACTATCTACTTCACTTGCTTTGGCAATGTTAACATACGTTTCCCATGCCAATAAAGCCCTTAAATTGAATTGAAATTGAATTGAGACAGAGAGAGAGAGAGAGAGAGAGAGAGAGAGAGAGAGAGAGAGAGAGAGAGAGAGAGAGAGAGAGAGAGAGAGAGAGAGAGAGAGAGAGAGAGAGAGAGAGAGAGAGAGCTAAAAGAAAAAGAAAAATATATCACCTATTGGAAAGACACCACAAAATATCAAAGTAAACTTCAATGCTATTTGGCTCTAAACAGACAGTACATGGTGGCAGACTATCTGACCACTGTGACTGATAGAAAACTGAGGAAAACAATGACTAGGTACAGACTCAGTGAGCACAGTCTGGCTATAGAGACCGGTCGTCACATGCAAACCTGGCTGCCCAGAGAGGACAGGCTGTGCTCACTCTGCCTCCGGGGAGAGGTAGAGACAGAGCTGCATTTCCTATTACACTGTGAAAAATACTCAGACCTAAGAGAATCTTTCTTTCCCAAAATGATCATTCAGTACAAAGAATTTGAAACTATAAAAGAGGAAGAAAAAATCCAATATTCATTGGGTGAAAAGCCAAAATGTGCAATTTTGGCAGCCAAATATGTGTCCTCCTGCCACAACCTGAGGGACAGCCAGTGAAAAGTGTAATGTAATGTCAATAATATTTCCTGTTCTATTTTGGCTTTCATACCATGTAATGTGTCTTCTCAGTCATGTTGAGACTGGTCGACTACTATTGCTTTAATGTATTGTTATTCTCATTAATATTGTTGTTGTAGTTGCTGTTAATGGTAATCCCATTTCCACTACTACTATTATTATTATTGCTGTTGGTCCCACCATTTTTGTTATATCTATACTTTGACAATGTAAGTAATTTTACTTGCCATGTCAATAAAGTCTATTGAATTGAATTGAATTGAGAGAGAGAGACAGAGAGAGAGACAGCGAGAGAGAGATGGAGAGAGCGATAGAGAGAGAGAGAGAGACGGAGAGAGAGAGAGAGAGAGACAGAGAGAGAGACAGAGAGAGAGACAGAGAGAGAGACAGAGAGAGAGAGAGACAGAGAGAGACAGAGAGAGACGGAGAGAGATGGAGAGAGAGAGAGAGAGAGAGAGAGAGAGAGAGAGAGAGAGAGAGAGAGAGAGAAAAAGAGAAGAGAGAGAGAGAGAGACGGAGAGAGACGGAGAGAGAGAGAGACAGAGAGAGACAGAGAGAGACGGAGAGAGATGGAGAGAGAGAGAGAGAGAGAGACAGAGAGATACAGAGAGAGACGGAGAGAGATGGAGAGAGAGAGAGAGAGAGAGAGAGAGAGAGAGAGAGAGAGAGAGAGAGAGAGAGAGAGAGAGAGAGAGAGAGGAGGAAAAAAAGAGAAGAGAGATGGACTGATTCTGAGAGTAGAGTGGTAAAGCTGTGTTGTTTTGTAAAATGTCCAGACATCAACTCAGCTCCTGATGAGACAAATGAGATAAACGCTGATTCAACAAGGGTAGAACTATTGCACTTCTTTAACTGATTAACATATATTTGTTTATCTGCTTGTTTTGAATGGTTCCTGCTTACTGTAATGTGCCATTGTCCCCCCCATTGTGGTTCCTTCTTACTGTAATGTGCCATTGGCCTCCCCATCGTGGTTCCTTCTTACTGTAAAGTGCCATTGTCCTCCCCATCGTGGTTCCTTCTTACTGTAATGTGCCATTGTCCTCCCCATCGTGGTTCCTTCTTACTGTAATGTGCCATTGTCCTCCCCATCGTGGTTCCTTCTTACTGTAATGTGCCATTGTCCTCCCCATCGTGGTTCCTTCTTACTGTAATGTGCCGTTGTCATCCCCATCGTGGTTCCTTCTTACTGTAATGTGCCATTGTCCTCCCCATCGTGGTTCCTTACTGTAATGTGCCATTGTCCTCCCCATGGTGGTTCTTTCTTACTGTAATGTGCCATTGTCCTCCCCATCGTGGTTCCTTCTTACTGTAATGTGCCATTGTCCTCCCCATCGTGGTTCCTTCTTACTGTAATGTGCCATTTTCCTACCCATTGTGGTTCTTTCTTACTGTAATGTGCCATTGTCCTCCCCATCGTGGTTCCTTCTTACTGTAATGTGCCATTGTCCTCCCCATCGTGGTTCCTTCTTACTGTAATGTGCCATTTTCCTACCCATTGTGGTTCCTTCTTACAGTAATGTGCCATTGTCCCCCCCCATCGTGGTTCCTTCTTACTGTAATGTGCCATTGTCCCCCCCCCCAATCGTGGTTCCTTCTTACTGTAATGTGCCATTGTCCTCCCCATCGTGGTTCCTTCTTACTGTAATTTGCCATTGTCCTCCCCATGGTGGTTCTTTCTTACTGTAATGTGCCATTTTCCTCCCCATGGTGGTTCCTTCTTACTGTAATGTGCCATTGTCCTCCCATTGTGATCCTTCTTACTGTAATTGTGCCATTGTCCTCCCCATTGTGGTTCCTTCTTACTGTAATGTGCCATTGTCCTCCCCATGGTGGTTCCTTCTTATTGTAAATGTACCATTTCCGTGGTGGTTACTTCTTACTGTAAATATGCAATTTCATTGTGGTTCCTTCTTACTGTAATGTGCCATCGTCCTGCCCATGGTGGTTCCTTCTTACTGCAAATGTACCGTCGTCCTCCTCATTGTTCCTTCTTACTGTAAAAAGGTTAAACTTAACTTTCCCCTCTGTAGTATAGTTGACGTTTAAACATTTCAAAACATTCCATAATAGCACAGTAGAGTCTGTCGGCATGAGGCCTACATGAGGCCTACAGTATGTGTAAATACAATGAGCAAAAATATAAATGCAACACGCAACAACTTCAAAGATTTTACTGATTTACAGTTCATATAAGGAAATCAGTCAATTCATTAGGCCCTAATCTATGACTGGGAATTCAGATATACATCTGTTGGTCACAGATACCTTAAAAAAAGGTAGGGTCGTGGATCAGAAAACCAGTCAGCATCTGGGGTGACAACTATTTGCCTCATGCAGTGCAACACATCTCCTTCACACAGAGTTGATCAGGCTGTTGATTGTGGCCTGTGGAATTCTTCGGTTGTGCAAACTCACAGATTCATCAGCTGTCCGGGTGGCTGGTGTCAGACGATCCCGCAGGTGAAGAAGCCGGATGTGGAGATCCAGGGTTGGCGTGGTTACACAGGGCTGCGGTTGTGAGGCCGGTTGGACGTACTAGCAAATTCTCTAAAACGATGGCAACAGCTCTGGTGGACATTCCTGCAGTCAACATACCAATTGCACGCTCCCTCAAAACTTCAGACATCTGTGGCATTGTGTTGTGTGACAAAACTGCACATTTTAGAGTGGCCTTTTATTGTCCCCAGCACAAAGTTCACCTGTGTAATGATCATGCTGTTTAATCAGTTTCTTGATATGCCAAACCTGTCAGGTGGATGGATTATCTTGGCAAATGAGAAATGTTCACTAACAGGGATGTAAACAGATTTTTGCACAAAATCTGAGAGTAAAACTTTTTTTATGCGAATAGAACATTTCTGGGATCTTTTTATTTCAGCTCATGAAACATGGGACCAACACTTTACATGTGTTTATATTTTGTTGAGTTTACAAAACATTAGGAACACATTCCTAATATTGAGTTGTATCCCTTTTGCCCTCAGCACAGCCTCAATTTGACAGGGCATGGACTCTACAAGGTGTCGAAAGAATTCCACAGGGATGCTGGCCCATGTTGACTCCAATGCTTCCCACAGTTGTGTCAAGTTGGCTGGATGTCCTTTGGGTGGTGGACCATTCTTGTTGCCAGTGAAAAACCCAGCAGGGTTGTAGTTCTTGACACACTTAAACTTGTGTGCCTGCCCGGTGACAGAGGGAGTGAAGCTCCTTCCTCTGTTCCAACTCATGAACTAAATTCCAACTTGCCTCGGGTGGAAAAGAGTCTCTCTCTCTCTCTCTCTCTCTCTCTCTCTCTCTCTCTCTCTCTCTCTCTCTCTCTCTCTCTCTCTCCCTCTCTCTCTCTCTCTCTCTCATCATCGAGCCCCATTGTTATGCCGAGGCGCTTCAGTATTCATTGTAATATTTATGCACTCATCATATTTGTAAGAAGAGTGAAATAATCATGATTAAGTCCCGTCTTCTCATGCTAGATCCATTTAATCCCCAACACTCCATGGGTTTCATTTTCAAAAACACAATGCTTCAAGAAGACAATATCCCTTCAGGAAACTCTGTCTAACCAATGGATAGACAGTATTAACTCTGTCTAACCAATGGATAGACAGTATTAACGGGTTGCGTCTATCATAAAAATATATAAAGTTGTGGTAACATACCAAGATATTAATACATTCCACATTTCCTATCCCAAGGTGGCTTGTCAGTCTAAATATATCCTCGTCTGTACGCTGAAATAAATCTTAGTTTAGTGATGTTCTTTTATATTTAGCCGGTATCCTCCCTCCAACATGCATCATGGACAGTGAGACATACAGTATCAGCAATATTAAATGGAAGGCGGCCTGACATTTTCCCCTCATATCATTACATGCAGTGTAGATTCCAACACCCTGAGACCTTAAGTCACAGTACCACAGAGGTGAACCTACCTCCCTCCTCCCGCCCTCCATCTCTCCCTCCCTCTAAAGTTCTCACGTATTATTTCTTCCACCTCTTCTTCGCCTATCCCCGGCTTCACTTCACATGAATTAATTTAATTAGAAGTTAATTAAAAGTTAAGGGATAATGGCATGTTAGTTGGGGTTAAGTCGAATATCTTAACTTGACGACGTTCCAGTGGGATGTGTATGCAACCTCTAATTTCTCTGTTGAAGGATGCTTGAGAGCCAGAGGTGTGTGGTATTCAGTTAGCTGGCGGGCTAGGGGTATGGTAGGGCAGCAAGTAGCCTAGCAGTTTGAGAGGCGAGCCAGCAACCAGAGGTTTCCCAATTCGAATCCAGCATCTGATGAGAAAAATCAGACAGGAAGTGAGCTGGCAACCGGAGTGTTGCTGGTATTAAATCCTAGATACCATTGACTGCCGTTATGCCCTTGAGCAAGGCACTTAACCCCCCGACAACAACTGCTCCATGGGCACCCAGTGTGGCTCTGACCTGTATAAGCCTATGTATGCATGTCTTTTTGGAGGGGTTGGGATGAAGTGAAAGTACATTTTCAGTTGGACCTTGAGGAGATACAGAGCAATTGATCGCCTGTTAGCCTTTGGGTAGCAGTGTGTCATGAATTACGTAAAAGTATAGTTCACAGGCCTGCCATCGTTGGCTACTCTGAAATGCAGAATGTTGCTGCTGGTCATATGTATGTATGTTGAATTCAGGCTTAGATGAAGCGGAATAAGATAAGTCCTTCAGGTGGAATTCTAACGCAGTTCCTTCCATGTACTGTGCTTCAGGGGAGGCTCTTGGGGATGATTGAGTTACTGTGAGTATATAGTGGGATATAGCAAGTTTTGGTAGTTTGTGGTTCATTGCTGTGACCATGATGCAAGTATAGGGCTACCTGGTGAGAACTTGGTCTCTATCAAAATAATAATGTATTGACTGTGGGACATCATCATTGAAAATAGATTGAGGCCTATTTGGGAAACCTGCCCACTACCAGCCTCACGTAATAATCCCACACTCTGGCCTTTGAGTCGTGACATTGCGGTGAGCGACATGAAAACTGTTGATGTGGACTGTCTTTGTTCACCGTAGGTAGGCAGTAGCTACACCTCCACTCCACTCCACTACTCCCTGGTCATCAATCATCCAATGAGATTAAATGAGTCGGTTAATGAATCACTCAGACAATCAATCGATCACACTGCCTGTTCAATGCCGACCCAAGGTTAATATGCACTGTTTATGAACTGACAGGAAAATGATTAACGCTGTAATTTCAAAATGGTCGCCTTCCCGAATGCAAAAGATCCCCTAAATCTAAAACATGATTATGCAGTATTTATTTTATGCTGGTGAACCAATAATCTGTTTTTGAATGTCCTCGGTTCCATGTGAAATCTACATCTGTATGGAAGCAATTTGAGCCATTGTCAAAGCGACGTGTATGCGGTCAGCGAAGTCAAACGCAGGACACAGAGCGGCTGGCAATGTATTTTTACTGAACACAGTAAAATAATGTACAAAAACAACAAACCTCCAAACAGGGAGGAAAACACAATAACCCGAACACCAAAGCAACTGCCGGAATGACAAAGAACAATCACACACAATAACCAATGAGAGACAGGGGTTAATATAGGAAATACAATCCAACATAATGGGAAACAGGTGTAAACAATAAAGACCAAACAAGACAAACACCGAAACATCGATCGGCAGCAGCTAGTACTCCGGGGACGACGAACGCCGAAGCCTGCCCGAGCAAGGAGGAGGAGCAGCCTCGGCTGAATCCGTGACAGCCATTATATTGCCTGCGTCACAGATGCTAAATATCACAAATACCATATCACAAATACCATATCACATGGAGCAGTATTTGTGTGCAATATTACCTCTGTAATTATTGGTAGCACAAGCAGCTTGGTGTCTGTTGACTCCACCATGACAAAAGACACCCATGTAATGTAATCATTAAAGCATGCAAATAAATCACAGATAAATGTGGGGAATGTCAAATGAATACACACATGCACTCGCATGCACGTACACACACACACAGTCTTGTACAACTAACCTTGTGGGGACACACAATTCAGTGCCATTCAAAATCATATTTTCCCTAACCCCTAACCTTAAACCTAACCCTAACCATAAACCTAATTCTAACCCTAACACTAATTCTAACCTATGGTGGCATAATGGCATTTGGCTGTTATAACGTTTATCCAGTGTATCTATGCATTTAACCAAAGTCACATGATGTACTAATGAGACTTGCTCCCTCTGCTAGACCACTTCCCCTTTGTCTACGTGACTGACTCATGGTTCTGGACTTACAGCCAAATGCTGTTGTTCCACATCCTGTTATTTAGCAGTAGACATTGAGAAATGGCGTGACATTTCTCAAAAAGACCTCACCACAGGTCAACCGCAGTTTCTCAGTTCCATAGTCCTTTGACTGTACAGTAAGGTCTCCAACCAGTGCTTCCTCACGGCTATTGTTCCGTCTGGTTGTCACACCACCCAAACGGGGGGTTGTATTCTTCTCATAAAAGCTGAGACCCAACTCTTTTTCGTTGGGCTCTTAACTATGCACCAGTTGTGTGTGTGATTGTTGACCGCTCCAGAATAGCAATTCTTATAATAAAATAAGCTGTTTGAAGAATCTACAGTCTCTCTTCCTTTCTGGTTAGAATTTCCACGACAAACCTTAACCCTAAACCCTCTAGAAATAGCATTTGACCTTGTGGGGACCAACAAAGTGTCCCCAGTTGGTCAAATGTTTGTTCTTTTACTATTCTTGTGGGGACTTCTGTTCCCCACAAGTATGGTTAAACACGTCCACACACACACACACACACACACACACACACACACACACACACACACACACACACACACACACACACACACACACACACAAACACACAAACACACACATACACACACATAAAAACGACACAGACATAGAAATGGCAATTTACAGCCAATATTTGTGCTCATACACTGAAAGCTCTCTACATCATCTATCCATCTTATCAGGGGTTGATGGTTTACGGCAGAGGCAAGGAATTATTTTTCCTCATTTCCGGTGCTCCGTGTGGTCAATTGCTGGAATGCCGAATGAGGGACGCGCCGGAGTGCCTTATTTTCCACTTGAAGAAATCGTCTGCAAAATAATAATGCACGGTTTGTAATGTAAACACGATGATCTCCCCGCCCCAAACAGGGACACACACACACACACACACACACAGGGCTGATGGTAATGGAGGCGACAGGGAGTCCTGCATCACGACTCCCTCTCACCTCGTTAGCTGAGTGGGCCCAGGTGCCCAAGCCTGTCTCTGACACTGTGTGGACTGCTACAGTGGCAGCTGGTGCGAGCTGGCATGCACTGGCATGGGGAGGCTGGCGGTGGCCCACAGGATGCTAAACATACACATTGCATATCAGCGTGTTTGGTCATGTCTGAGTGTGTGTGTAGGGATTGGGCTGAGCGTGTGTTAGGGGGGTGCCAGTGGGGGTGTATGTAAGTCTCTATGTTGATATATCTTGCTGTCTGTTCAGCTGTTTATCTATGGTCTGTCTATCTCCACCATCCATTCATCTGTCATCACCCATCATCAGCATCTGTCATCACCCATCATCAGTTTGTTTGGATCTGTCCAAAACAAACTGATGACAATGTCTGTCTCTCTATCCGTCTGTCTGACTCTTACTCTGTCAAATGATGTATTTGTTGTGGTCTGTCTGTCTGTCTCCATTTGTTTGACTTCCTCAGATGTAATGAAAGTTGGTGCTGGTCACCACCACCATGAAAGGAATGAAAGTTCATTACAGTACTGTGGACTGCGTCTTAAATGTCACCCTATTCACTATATATATAGTGCAATACTTTTGACCGGCTCCCATAGGGCTCTGGTCAAAAGTAGTGCTCTACATATGGAATAGGGTACCAATTTGGGATATAGTCTTGGTCCTGTTGCCACTGAGTTCCCCCAGAAAGGTCAGCTTCTAACAGAGAGTTATGCAAGTGGCCTTTAGCTATGTTCATTTACTATGTGGCTGCTCTCTCTTTTTTAACAGAGGTCTTGTAATGGAGGTTTCTGGGAATAAAATGGTATTCAGTTCCTCTGGGAGAAAAAGGTAGCCATTCACTAATCATCTGCTTCTTGAAGTTCATCTGCTGTGTGTTAGACCCTTGGAATCTGATGAGAGGAACTTTGAGCAATGGACAGATGATGATGATGGTAATGATGATGATGATGGTAATGATGATGATGATGATGGTGTAGATGGTGGTGGTGATGATGATAATGATGGTAATGATGATGATGATGGTGGTGGTGGTGATGATGATGGTGGTGATGGTGATGATGATGATGATGGTGGTGATGGTGATGGTGGTGATGATTATGATGATAATGATGATGATGGTAATGATGATGATGATGATGATGGTAGTGATGATGATGATGATGATGATGATGATGATGATGATGATGATGATGATGGTGGTGATGATTATGGTGGTGATGGAGTACTCATTTTCAAACAGAAGCAAACAGAAACAACTCCAACGGAGAAATTTCAAGATATTTCCTCCTACTGAGATGAAATGGCAACACCTGAATTTTTTTTCTATTGCATTACAAACAATGCTATCTCTCTCTCCCTCTTCCCTCTCTCTCCCTCCCTCCTCTCCCCCTCTGTCGATCTCTCTTTCTCTCCTCTCTCCCTCATTATATCGCCCCTCTCTGTTCCCTCTCTCTCTATAGACCCTCTCTCCCTTTCTCCCTCTCTCCATTCTCCACGTATACCCCCTTTCTCCCTCTCTCCATTCTCCACGTATACCCCCTTTCTCCCTCTCTCCATTCTCCACGTATACCCCCTTTCTCCCTCTCTCCATTCTCCACGTATACCCCCTCTCTCCCTCTCTCCATTCTCCACGTATACCCCCTTTCTCCCTCTCTCCATTCTCCACGTATACCCCCTCTCTCCCTCTCTCCATTCTCCACGTATACCCCCCTTTCTCCCTCTCTCCATTCTCCACGTATACCCCCTCTCTCCCTCTCTCCATTCTCCACGTATACCCCCTTTCTCCCTCTCTCCATTCTCCACGTATACCCCCTCTCTCCCTCTCTCCATTCTCCACGTATACCCCCTTTCTCCCTCTCTCCATTCTCCACGTATACCCCCTCTCTCCCTCTCTCCATTCTCCACGTATACCCCCTTTCTCCCTCTCTCCATTCTCCACGTATACCCCCTCTCTCCCTCTCTCCATTCTCCACGTATACCCCCTTTCTCCCTCTCTCCATTCTCCACGTATACCCCCTCTCTCCCTCTCTCCATTCTCCACGTATACCCCCTTTCTCCCTCTCTCCATTCTCCACGTATACCCCCTCTCTCCCTCTCTCCATTCTCCACGTATACCCCCTTTCTCCCTCTCTCCATTCTCCACGTATACCCCCCTCTCTCCCTCTCTCCATTCTCCACGTATACCCCCTTTCTCCCTCTCTCCATTCTCCACGTATACCCCCTCTCTCCCTCTCTCCATTCTCCACGTATACCCCCTTTCTCTCCTCTCTCCCTCATTATATCGCCCCTCTCTGTTCCCTCTCTCTCTATACCCCCTTTCTCTCCTCTCTCCCTCATTATATCGCCCCTCTCTGTTCCCTCTCTCTCTATACCCCCTTTCTCTCCTCTCTCCCTCATTATATCGCCCCTCTCTGTTCCCTCTCTCTCTATACCCCCTTTCTCTCCTCTCTCCCTCATTATATCGCCCCTCTCTGTTCCCTCTCTCTCTATACCCCCTTTCTCCCTCTCTCCATTCTCCACGTATACCCCCTTTCTCTCCTCTCTCCCTCATTATATCGCCCCTCTCTGTTCCCTCTCTCTCTATACCCCCTTTCTCTCCTCTCTCCCTCATTATATCGCCCCTCTCTGTTCCCTCTCTCTCTATACCCCCTTTCTCTCCTCTCTCCCTCATTATATCGCCCCTCTCTGTTCCCCTCTCTCTCTATACCCCCTTTCTCTCCTCTCTCCCTCATTATATCGCCCCTCTCTGTTCCCTCTCTCTCTATAGACCCTTTCTCTCCTCTCTCCCTCATTATATCGCCCCTCTCTGTTCCCTCTCTCTCTATACCCCCCTTTCTCTCCTCTCTCCCTCATTATATCGCCCCTCTCTGTTCCCTCTCTCTCTATACCCCCTTTCTCTCCTCTCTCCCCTCATTATATCGCCCCTCTCTGTTCCCTCTCTCTCTATAGACCCCTTTCTCTCCTCTCTCCCTCATTATATCGCCCCTCTCTGTTCCCTCTCTCTCTATACCCCCTTTCTCTCCTCTCTCCCTCATTATATCGCCCCTCTCTGTTCCCTCTCTCTCTATACCCCCTTTCTCTCCTCTCTCCCTCATTATATCGCCCCTCTCTGTTCCCTCTCTCTCTATACCCCCTTTCTCTCCTCTCTCCCTCATTATATCGCCCCTCTCTGTTCCCTCTCTCTCTATAGACCCTTTCTCTCCTCTCTCCCTCATTATATCGCCCCTCTCTGTTCCCTCTCTCTCTATACCCCCTTTCTCTCCTCTCTCCCTCATTATATCGCCCCTCTCTGTTCCCTCTCTCTCTATACCCCCTTTCTCTCCTCTCTCCCTCATTATATCGCCCCTCTCTGTTCCCTCTCTCTCTATACCCCCTTTCTCTCCTCTCTCCCTCATTATATCGCCCCTCTCTGTTCCCTCTCTCTCTATAGACCCCTTTCTCTCCTCTCTCCCTCATTATATCGCCCCTCTCTGTTCCCTCTCTCTCTATACCCCCTTTCTCTCCTCTCTCCATTATATCGCCCCTCTCTGTTCCCTCTCTCTCTATACCCCCTTTCTCTCCTCTCTCCCTCATTATATCGCCCTCTCTGTTCCCTCTCTCTCTATACCCCCTTTCTCTCCTCTCTCCCTCATTATATCGCCCCTCTCTGTTCCCTCTCTCTCTATACCCCCTTTCTCTCCTCTCTCCCTCATTATATCGCCCCTCTCTGTTCCCTCTCTCTCTATACCCCCTTTCTCTCCTCTCTCCCTCATTATATCGCCCCTCTCTGTTCCCTCTCTCTCTATACCCCCTTTCTCTCCTCTCTCCCTCATTATATCGCCCCTCTCTGTTCCCTCTCTCTCTATAGACCCTCTCTCCCTCTCGCTCCACACACTAGCCAACAAAGATAAAAGATTTACTAACAAAGCCAAGTTGTGAGATTAGAGATACACTATATATATATACATAAGTATGTGGGCACCCCTTCAAATTAGTCCATTTGGCTATTTCTGCCACACCTGTTGCTGACAGGTGTATAAAATCGAGCACACAGCCATGCAATCTCCATAGACAAACATTGGCAGTATAATGGCCTTACTGAAGAGCTCAGTGACCTTCAACGTGGCTCCGTCATAGGATGCCACTTTTCCAACAAGTCAGTCCATCAAATTTCTGCCCTGCTAGAGCTGCCCCGGTCAACTTTAAGTGCTGTTATTGTGAAGTGGAAACGTCTAGGAGCAAGACCGGCTCAGCCACGAAGTGGGAGGCCACACAAGCTCACAGAACAGGACTGCCGAGTGCTGAAGCACGTAGCACGTAAAAATCGTCCGTCCTCGGTTGCAACACTCACTACCAAGTTCCAAACTGACTCTGGAAGCAACATCAGCACAAGAACTGTTCGTCGGGAGCTTCATGAAATGGGTTTCCATGGCCAAGCAGCCGCACACAAGCCTAAGATCACCATGCGCAATGCCAAGGGTCGCCTGGAGTGGTGTAAAGCTTGCCGCCATTGGACTCTGGAGCAGTGGAAAAGCGTTCTCTGGAGTGATGAATCACGCTTCACCATCTGGCAGTCCGACGGACGAATCTGGGTTTTGCAGATGCCAGGAGAACGCTATCTGCTCCAATGCATAGTGCCAACTGTAAAGTTTGGTGGAGGAAGAATAATGGTCTGGGGCTGTTTTTCATGGTTTGGGCCCCTTCGTTCCAGTGAAAGGAAATCTTAACGCTACAGCATACAATGACATTCTAGACGATTCTGTGCTGCCAACTTTGTGGCAACAGTTTGGTGAAGGCCCTTTCCTGTTTCAGCATGACAATGCCCCTGTGCACAAAGCGAGGTCTATACGGAAATGGATTGTCGAGATCAGTGTTGAAGAACTTGACTGGCCTGCACAGAGCCCTGACCTCAACCCCATCGAACACCTTTGGGATGAATTGGAACGCCGACTGCGAGCCAGGCCTAATAGCCCAACATCAGCGCCCGACCTCACTAATGCTCTTGGAAGCAAGTCCCCGCATTAATGTTCCAACATCTAGCAGAAAGCCTTCCCAGAAGTGTGGAGGCTGTTATCGCAGCAAAGGGGGGACCAACGCCATATTAATGCCCATGATTTTGGAATGAGATGTTCGACGAGCAGGTGTCCAAATACTTTTGATCATATACTGTATATTCATTATATGTTTATCTTTGTGCCGGCCAAAGCACACCGTATTAACTGTAGCATCCAGCTATTCATTAGGCCACACAATTTACCAGTGAGTCCATGAGCGCTTATTTTCTTCCGGATATTAATTACACAAAGACACACTGAATTGAAGTGGCCCTGTCTACTTTTACAACAGCATGGGGCCAAATGCTATTATTTCCCCTGTTCAATAATAACCCATTTCCATCTCCATTCCATTAACCACGTAGCCTCTGAGACATGTCCAGGCCTCATGGAAGCCCCTCCTCACTGTTGACTGGGGCCCTCCCCATTGGCCATGCTCAATCATGTGACTTCCTGCTCACTGATATTGACCAATAACACTGGATCGATGAGCTGAAACGTGCCAAAGGATGGGCAATACCGTAAATGTGAATTCTGGTGAATAAAGATGTGTTTGTTTGTTTTTCAGTGGTTATTAAGTGAGTGTGTTTGTTGAAAAGCTAGACATCTACAGAGATATATAGCAGAGCGAGAGAGAGAGCAAGAGAGAGCGAGAGAGCGAGAGAGAGCGAGAGAGAGAGAGAGAGAGAGAGAGCAAGAGAGAGCGAGAGAGAGAGAGAGAGAGAGAGAGAGCAAGAGAGAGAGAGAGAGAGAGAGAGAGAGAGAGCAAGAGAGAGCGAGAGAGAGAGAGAGAGAGAGAGAGAGAGAGCAAGAGAGAGAGAGAGAGAGATTCCATTATAAGTCTCAGTGGTATTTAAACTGCTACAATTATATGGTAACGCTTGTGTGACCAGAGCAGCCACTGTGTCTCCTACCCCGTAGGGTTAGAGACCTCCCTCTATGGGTATACCTGATGCTCACACACACACACACACACACACACACACACACACACACACACACACACACACACACACACACACACACACACACACACACACACACACACACACACACACACACACACACACACACACACACACACACACACACACACACACACACACACACACACACACACACACACACACACACACACACACACACACACGACCCAGGTGGGGCTGTGAAATTGGCCAGGCACAAGGCAGCTGAGACTCAACATTAGGGAGTGCTAGTTAGCTGGTGAGGCACATGTATCCTCTATCAAGTTAGTTAGCTTGTGAGGCATTATGTATCTCCTATTAAGCTAGTTAACTGGTGGTGCCTGGTCTCATAGACTATACGTAACACAGTAGAAGTACATTCGGGACACACAAATAAGTATGATATGTTACGTTTAGGATGGTTACATAAGACAGAAGGTTACTTAAGGCAAACATGAAAGTAGGGTGATTGTTTGGGGAAGATGGGTGGGCATATAACGCAAAAGTCTAGCAACCCAAAGACTGTGTGTTTGAATCTCATCACAGACAACTTTAGCATTTTAGCTAATTAGCAACTTTGCAACTACTTACTACTTTTTAACTACTTTGCAACTACTTAGCATGTTAGCTAACCATTCCCCAACCCTAACCTTTTAACCTAACTCCTAACCCTAACCTTAACCCTAACCTTAAACCCTTACCCTAACACCGAGCCTAGCTAAACTTAAGCCACCTAGCTAATGTTAGTGTTAGTTACCTAGCTAATGTTAGCATTAGCCACTTAGCCTCCTGGCCACCTATTTAATGTTAGCCACAACAAATTGGAATTTGTAACATATCATACATGATGGACATCCACAAATTAATACATACCATACTAAATGTAGCATATCATACTAATTGGATTGTGACAGATTTACGTGGACTATGTTACGTCTACCCCTGAGTCCAGGTTGGCTGGTGGGGCATATGTATTCCCTATCATGCTAGTTAGCTGGTGAGGCATATGTATTCCCTATCAAGCTAGTTAGCTGGTGAGGCATATGTATTCCCTATCAAGCTAGTTAGCTGGTGAGGCATTTGTATTCCCTATCAAGCTAGTTAGCTGGTGAGGCATATGTATTCCCTATCAAGCTAGTTAACTGGTGAGGCATATGTATTCCCTATCAAGCTAGTTAGCTGGTGAGGCATGTGTATCCACTATCATGCTAGTTAACTGGTGAGGCATATTGTTACGAACCCCGTGGCTTTTAAACGTCTAGGGTGACTGACATGAGACCCGTAACATAAATTCATGCAAATTATAAGTGTAGTATGGAACAGTGAGAACAAATAGGACACAACTACCATGAACTACCGTCAAACACACATGGTTTATTTCAGAACACACGGTAAGGGTTTGGGAAAAAGGGCTGAGCAGGACCCAAGAAATGAAACAATAGTGTAAAACCCCCTAAACTGATCTAGCCTGCCTAAAGAACCGCTAGGCTACTGCTAGTCATACAAAAGTACAGTGGGTGGTCCGCTCAGGTCTAACTAGTGTTTTTAGACAGATTTCTTCCCTACGGGTAATGTACGCCCAAGGGCAACTAGCTTAAACTCCCCTTTTCCCAGAAACACACAAAGCTACAAAACAGGGTAATCAGCAATAAAGTAGGTACACAATACACAGGACACAACAGTATCCACACTCACATAAAGAAATGTATTCTAACAAAGTTACCAATAGGGTAACCAACAACTTAGTGAGTACACATCACACAGGACACCACCGTGTCCATACTCACATATGGCAAAAATCTCTCTCCCTCAACAAACACAAGACTGGTTTTTATATAATGGAATGTGTGATTTAACAAACGAGTAACAGGTGGTGCAATGCACAGGAATGTTCACTGATTGGTCCAATCAGCAGACACCTCCACGACCACCAATCAGGAACATACAGGACACCTGTGATTAGGGCAGAAAGAGTAGAAACACACAAAAACACAGGATACCTGTATCCGTAACACATATGTATTCCCTATCAAACTAGTTAGCTGGTGAGGCATGTGTATCCACTATCATGCTAGTTAACTGGTGAGGCATATGTATTCCCTATCAAGCTAGGTAGCTGGTGAGGCATACAGTGCATTCAGAAAGTATTCAGACCCCTTGACTTTTTCCACATTTTGTTACATTACAGCTTTATTCTAAAATTGATTAAAAAAAATAAAAAATCTTTAATTTTGTTAGTTAAATAAATAAAATAAGAATATTTATATTTTTTGTTATTTGTAAACTCAGTTTCCCTTTATCTAATATTAGGTTTAGGTTAAAGATCTGATAACATTCCGTTTCAAAAATATGCAAATACTTTTTCACGACACTGTAAATCTTCACAAACATACGCTCATACCTTCATTCCTGCAATATCTAGCGTTTGCCCCCAGGTACCATTTCTACTGTGGGTAACAATACAGTAAGGACCCAGGGTATGGAAAAAGGCCGAGCATCTAGTCTTGATTGAATTACAATTCAATACAAAAGGCAATGTAAAGTATATTGAAAGTGCTACAAATTTGATCAATTAATTACTTCTGCTAGAAGTAAGGAAATTAAAAACTCAGCCACATAATTTTGCTTATTGGATCACAAAGAGAGAGAGAAATAGAATGGAGTGAAAAGTCATTAAAAAAACAGACTGAATGGAGAGAGTTGAGACATTGAATGGCCAATTTTCTTTCCATCAAATATTTAAACGGCACGCCACCTGTCCTACACACACACCCACCCCCACACCCACCCCCACACCCACACCCACCCCCACACACACACACCCACACACACACCCACACCCACACCCACACACACAGACACCCCCCACCCACACTCGCTTACTGACAGTAGGTATTCTTAAACTCCAGCTTTAACAGGAATTATTTATACCACATTCACTCAAAGCTTTCTCATCGCCTATAAAACGTGTCTAATTAAAGAAGCAGTCCTGCTCCACTCTGTTGGTGATTGTAGAGGAGTTTGATGGCAGCCTTCCCTTCCTCCACTCCCTGCAGAGCGACACTTTTTGGTTTTCAAATGTCTCTCTGTTTGAGTACACAGTTTAGTCTTGCTTTAGGATTCAAAACCCCCTCTTTGAAATCGGAGGTCTCTGTGGATGTTTAGTTGAACTGATATTGCATTTGAAAAGACTTGAATTTGTTTGTGGCCTTGTCGTGGCTCGGTGTTGTTGTTGTTGTTGTTGTTGTGTGACATCATTTCTTTACATCTGTGTAACAACCGTGTTCCAAACCTCACGAGCATTACTCTCTTCATCTCTGATAAACAACCCCAAACAGCATGTTTAGTCTGTAATAATGTATGCTGTGTTTGTGTTTTGTTGTAATGGCAGTGTTTTGAACAGTGCTCCTGTTACATCAAACAGAAACGATCTGGTTCAACGGGATAATTTGGATAATAACCCCACTTGTATGTTGTTCCCCAGTCTTAACCAAGCTCAGCCTCATTTCTGCTGAGACACCCTCCTAGGTACATCATCATCATCATGACCATCTTCATCATCCCCACCACCACCTTGATACACAGCTATTGACACACTGATGAAAAACAAGCTAGAGAAAAATGGGTTGAGCTGTTCTATTCCTGGCTCCAGCTAGCTACCTCTCAACGGCATTTAGTTTCTTTCTTTTCTTTCTCCACTCTCATACAGGACCCATACTGCACCTCTCATTTTAACACAGGGCGGCAGGGTGAGTGCCCGCTGCAATTTGGTCCGTGTAATGCAAACATATATTTCAGCTCTGCTTCCTGAAAGGAAGGCTCCATTAGAGAGCTCGGTCTCATTGATTGAATTGCTTTTAAACTTGCATGTGGCCATTAATGCAGAAGGGGAATGCTTTTCAGGGACACACAAGAGAAGACTAGGTGGCTGCCAGCCCTGCTTCGGTGTCATACACTGTCGTCTATTCAATACGGGGCCGAGCTAGGTCTCTCCGGTTAAAATGTTAGTTTTTATTTTTTTCAACGTTGGGGGGGATGAGTGAGCTTTGCGTTCAGAAGAGGGAATGAATCAGAGAGAAAAAATAAATAAATAAAGAAGGGCTTGTTCTGATTGAGAGAATGAGAGAGATTACATGTAAACATTAGATGTAAACAAGACGTGTTCAATAACCCAAATGCCTTAACTTCACACCCTGAGATGAATTGTTTGCGCTTTGCAATGTTTAATTAACGTAAAGCAGCTTGCTGATGCAGGGTGCAACATGGAACTTCCAATCTAGTGTTCATCTTTGCCTGTTCACACATGTACTCATGCCGTTAATGTGGGTATCAACAGTTAGACATCACACCCAGACAGGAAGTCAACGCAGCAGTGTTGTAAACAAAACATGGCTGATCCTGTCTCTATGGTGATGGCGGCTGATGCGGAGTGGTGGTGCCTTGGGTTTTAAGAGATTAAACGTGCACAGACGCATGGCAAAGAATGTCTCTACGGCGCTGAAGCCGTAATGAATAGAGGGAAATTGATTCAACAAGCTCCCACAACAACCTTTAGCATCCCACACTCGCATACACACACTACGGATACACACATGCACGGCCGCATTTACACACACAAACAAACACATGCGCACATGCTCACACACACACAGCCACTAGGGTTTTGACAGACTGCATCTCGAGTTGAATCTCAAGTCATCCCAGATTATGCTATGCATCAATTCAACCTAACCATCCCTCAGTGAGGTAAAAAGACAGCGAAACATGTAAATTCACTTCCTTTTCAGATGTTGATGATTTAGTCTTTCCTGCTCCTTAAGGGAATCTCATGAGGTTTCTCCCCTCCTCCCTAAGAGGTTATACGAGCTGTCAGAGAAGAGCAATGCGTTTCATCTGACCCGTAGAATTCAATTACAGGCAAATAAGATCCCAAGAGATTGACCCTCCAACCAGCCATCTTGTCCCATTTGGAATAAGATGCACAGATTCAGTTATGTGTTTATCCATCAAGGATTAGTGTCTAGCAAAAGGTGGAGAAGATTAGTCTTAATGAGAGAGAGAGAGAGAGAGAGAGAGAGAGAGAGAGAGACAGAGGGAGTAAGAGAAATAGAGAGTGTTAGAGAATGAGTGAGAGAGTGAGTGAGAGAGTGAGAGAAAAAAGCAAGAGAGAAAGAGAAAGCAAGAGAGAGACAGAGAGAGTGAGAGAGAGAGGGTGAGAGAGAGAGAAAGACAAAGAGTGAGTGAGTGATGAGTGAGTGAGTGGGAGAGAGAGAGAGAGAGAGAGAGAGAGAGAGAGAGAGAGAGAGAGAGAGGGGGAGTAAGAGAGAGAGAGTGAGAGAGAAGAGCAAGAGAGAGAGAGAGAACAAGCGAGAGAGAGACAGAGAGAGTGAGAGAGAAAGAGAGAGAGAGAGAGATTGAGAGAAAGATAGTGAGATTGAGGGAGAGAGAGAGAGAGCGAGAGAGAGAGAAAGAGAGAGAGAGAGAGAGAGAGAGAGAGAGAGAGAGAGAGAGAGACCCCAAGGTGTAGAGATATCTATTTACAGTGGCTTGCAAAAGTATTCACCCCCCTTGGAATTTTTCCTATTTTGTTGCCTTACAACCTGGAATTAAAATGCAATTTTGGGGGGTTTGTATCATTTGATTTACACAACATGCCTACCAATATGAAAATTAAAAATATTTTTTATTGTGAAACAAACAAGAAATAAGACAAAAAATACAGAAAACATGAGCGTGCATAACTATTCGGATATTTTTTTATAACCCAACCCTGATCTGTACTTCTCCACAACTTTGTCCCTGACCTGTTTGGAGAGCTCCTTGGTCATCATGGTGCCGCTTGCTTGGTGGTGCCCCTTGCTTAGTGGTGTTGCAGACTCTGGGGCCTTTCAGAACAGGTGTATATATACTGAGATCATGTGACAGATCATGTGACACTTAGATTGCGCACAGGTGGGCTTTATTTAACTAATTATGTGACTTCTGAAGGTAATTGGTTGCACCAGATCTTATTTAGGGTCTTCATAGCAAAGGGGGTGAATACATATGCACGCACCATTTTTCCGTTATTTATTTTATAGAATTCTTTGAAACAAATCATTTTTTTCATTTCACTTCACCAATTTGGACTATTTTGTGTATGTCCATTACATGAAATCCAAATAAAAATCAATTTAAATTACAGTTTGTAATGCAACAAAATATGAATAACGCCAAGGGGGATGAATACTTTTACAAGGTGCTGTACTTCTCACCTTCATAATTACCTATAGCTTGGCACCAAGAATACAAAGAATCACCTGCCTGTTCTTGAGCTAGCTAACAGACTTTTACATTGGCTTTTTACAAGTTCACTTCATGAAGAGAAGCTGTAAGGCTGCTTTGGTTTGGTTTTAAAGAGACTGAGAAGCTACAGGCCCTGATCCTGCAGAACAGCCATATTGGTTTAATTTCAACCGAGGGAGGAGAGAATAACGTGTGCATTTACTCTGCAGACGGATCAATTTTATTATTGCTGTGTGGAATACGGAGCGGAGCGAAGAGGAGGCTGCTTCTCTATCCACCGTGACAGACCATGATGAAAAAGAAAGGAGATGGCTCCGAGACGCTTTCAAATTAAACATCTCCATATTCTTCACTTATGGTGCGCTATCAAGAGGGTTTATTCAGACAAGATAGGTGGTGTTGTTGGAGGGATATCATTTTCCAAGACTAAACTATCTCAGTGATATATACTCTGAACAAAAAATATCAACGCAACATGCAACAATTTTTACGATTTACTGTTCATATAAGGAAATCAGTCAATTGAAATAAATAAATTAGGCCCTAATCTATGGATTTCACATGACTGGGAAGATAGATATGCATCTGTAGGTCAAAGACATCTTTTTTTTTTTAAGTAGGGACGTGGATTAGAAAACCAGTCATTATCTGGTGTAACCACCGTTTGCCTCATGCAGCACGACACATCTCCCTCGAATAGAGTTGATCAGGATGTTGTGGCCTTTGGAATGTTGTCCCACCCCTCTTCTGTGTGAAGTTGCTGGATATTGACGGGAACTGGAACACGCTGTTGCATACGTTGATCCAGAGCATCCCAAACATGCTCAATGGGTGACATGTCTGGTGACTATGCAGGCCATGGAAGAACAGGGACATTTTCGGCTTCCAGGAATTGTGTACAGATCCTGGTGACATTGGGCCCAGCATTATCATGCTGAAACTTGAGGTGATGGCGGCAGACGAAAGACATGACAATGGGCCTCAGTATCTTGTCACGGCATCTCTGTGCATTCAAATTGCCATCAATAAAATGCAATTGTGTTCGTTGTCCGTAGCTTATGACTGCCCATAACATAACCCCACCGCCACCCTCTGTTCACAATGTTGACTTCAGCAAACCGCTCACTCACACGACGCCATGCACACTGTCTGCCATCTGCCCGGTAGAGTAGAAACCGGGATTTATCCGTGAAGAGCACACTTCTCCAGCATGCCAGTGGCCATTGAAGGTCAGCATTTGCCCACTGAAATCGGTTTGGACGCCGAACTGCAGTCAGGTCAAGACCCTGGTGAGGACAATGTGCACGCAGATGAGCTTCTCTGAGACGGTTTCTGACAGTTTGGTGTCAGATGATCCCGCAGGTGAATAGCTGGATTTAGAGATCCTGGGCTGCCGTAGTTACACATGGTCAACGGTTGTGTGGCCGGTTGGACGTACTGCCAAATTCTCTAACATAACATTTTAGTTGGCTTATGGTAGAGAAATTAACATTAAATTCCCTGGCAACATCTCTGGTGGACATTCTTGCAGTCAGCATGCCAATTGCATGCTCCCTCAAAACTTGAGATGTCTGTGTTGTGTGACAAAACTGCACATTTTAGAGTGGCCTTTAATTGACCCCAGCACAAGGTGCACCTGTGTAATAATCATGCTGTTTAATCAGCTTCTTTACATGCCACACCTGTCAGGTGGATGGATTATCTTGGCAAAGGAGAAATATTCACTAACAGAGATGTAAACACATTTGTGCACAACATTTTAGAGAAATAAGCTTTTTGTGCATACAGAACATTTCTGGTGTCTTTTATTTCAGCTCATGAAACATGGGACCAACACTTTACATGTTGTGTTCATAGTTTTGTTCAGTATACACTACCAGTCAAAAGTTTGGACACACCTACTAATTCAAGGGTTTTTCTTTATTTTCACAATTTCTTATATTGTGAAATAATAGTGAAGACATCAAAACTATGAAATAACACATATGGAATCATGTAGTAACCAAAAAAGTGTTAAACAAATCAAAATGTATTATATTTGAGATTCTTCAAATAGCCACCCTTTGCCTTGATGACAGCTTTGCACACACTTGGCATTCTCTCAACCAGCTTCATAATGTAGTCAACTGGAATGCGTTTCAATTAACAGGTGTGCTTTCTTAAAGGTTTATTTCTGAAATGTATTTTGTGTGTGGGGGGCATAGAAGCCTCAGAAATTGCAGCCCAAATAAATGCTTCACAGAGTTCAAGTCACAGACACATCTCAACATCAACTGTTGAGAGGGGACTGTGTGAATCAGGCCTTCATGGTCAAATTGCTGCAAAGAACCCTCTACTAAAGGACACCAATAAGAAGAAGAGACCTGCTTGGGCCAAGAAACACGCGATATGGACATTAGACCGGTGGAAATTTGTCCTTCGGTCTGATGAGTCCAAATTTGAGATTTTTGGTTCCACGGTGTGGGTGAACGGATGATCTCTGCATGTGTATTTCCCACAGTAAAGCATGGAGGAGGAGGTGTTATGGTGTGGGGGTGCTTTGCTGGTGACACTGTCTGTGATTTATTTAGAATTCAAGGCACACTTAACCAGCATGGCTACCACTGCATTCTGCAGCGATACGCCATCCCATCTGGTTTGGGCTTAGTGGGACTATCATTTGTTTTTCAACAGGACAATGACCCAACACACCTCCAGGATGTGTAAGGGCTATTTTACCAAGAAGGAGAGTGATGGAGTGCTGCATCAGATGACCTGGCCTCCTCAATCCCCCGACCTCAACCCAATTGAGATGGTTTGGGATGAATCGGACGGCAGAGTGAAGGAAAAGCAGCCCACAAGTGCTAACCATATGTGGGAACTCCTTCAAGACTGTTGGAAAAGCATTCCAGGTGAAGCTGGTTGAGAATGCCAAGAGTGTGCAAAGCTGTCATCAAGGCAAAGGGTGGATATTTGAAGAATCTCAAATATAACATATATTTTGATTTGTGTAACACTTTTTTGGTTACTACATGATTCCATATGTGTTTGTTCTACAATGTAGAAAATAGTAAAAATAAAGAAGATCCCTTGAATGAGTAGGTGTGTCCAGACCTTTCACTGGTACTGTATGTAAAACACAGGGAAGCTAGTTTTTGACAGGACTGGGTGTTTGGATGGTTGGATATTCTCTAATAACTAGTCAGAAAGGTAAAGCTCAGCATGAATAATTCAAAAATATCAAGCAATATCACTTAAGCAAACAGAAAAATAATATTAATATTTAAATTTGACTTGTGACCTTTCCAGAACCTGTTTCTTATTCATTTCCAGCACATCAGTTGCTATCTAAACCAATAAAGGTCTGATGGACAAAGCCTTAGTCAAATAGCAGCGGAGCGAGAACATCATGGGACCTGAGCCTGGAGAAAAAGAAACTGTCACACAGACACACAGGCAAACACTGCCTATTAAAAATAGCTTAGGTGGGCGCCACCAGTCCTCTTCCACCTTCAAAATGAATATAACTTCTTGATAGAAAGAAAGACATGTATGTGAAAATTAACCTTTTTACATCACCCTTCCGGTCCATTTGTTAGTATCTAAAATAATGTTCTAACCACATAATAGTAATAATATGCCATTTAGCAGACGCTTTTATCCAAGGCGACTTACAGTCATGTGCGCATTCAGTGGGGGGAAAAAGTATTTAGTCAGCCACCAATTGTGCAAGTTCTCCCACTTAAAAAGATGAGAGAGGCCTGTAATTTTCATCATAGGTACACGTCAACTATGACAGACAAAATGAGGAAAGAAAATCACATTGTAGGATTTTTAATGAATTTATTTGCAAATTATGGTGGAAAATAAGTATTTGGTCAATAACAAAAGTTTCTCAATACTTTGTTATATACCCTTTGTTGGCAATGACACAGGTCAAACGTTTTCTGTAAGTCTTCACAAGGTTTTCACACACTGTTGCTGGTATTTTGGCCCATTCCTCCATGCAGATCTCCTCTAGAGCAGTGATGTTTTGGGGCTGTCGCTGGGCAACACAGACTTTCAACTCCCTACAAAGATTTTCTATGGGGTTGAGATCTGGAGACTGGCTAGGCCACTCCAGGACCTTGAAATGCTTCTTACGAAGCCACTCCTTCGTTGCCCGGGTGGTGTGTTTGGGATCATTGTCATGCTGAAAGACCCAGCCACGTTTCATCTTCAATGCCCATGCTGATGGAAGGAGGTTTTCACTCAAAATCTCACGATACATGGCCCCATTCATTCTTTCCTTTACACGGATCAGTCGTCCTGGTCCCTTTGCAGAAAAACAGCCCCAAAGCATGATGTTTCCACCCCCATGCTTCACAGTAGGTATGGTGTTCTTTGGATGCAACTCAGCATTCTTTGTCCTCCAAACACGACGAGTTGAGTTTTTACCAAAAAGTTATATTTTGGTTTCATCTGACCATATGACATTCTCCCCAATCCTCTTCTGGATCATCCAAATGCACTCTAGCAAACTTCAGACGGGCCTGGACATGTACTGGCTTAAGCAGGGGGGACACGTCTGGCACTGCAGGATTTGAGTCCCTGGCGGCGTAGTGTGTTACTGATGGTAGGCTTTGTTACTTTGGTCCCAGCTCTCTGCAGGTCATTCACTAGGTCCCCCCGTGTGGTTCTGGGATTTTTGCTCACCGTTCTTGTGATCATTTTGACCCCACGGGTGAGATCTTGCGTGGAGCCCCAGATCGAGGGAGATTATCAGTGATCTTGTATGTCTTCCATTTCCTAATAATTGCTCCCACAGTTGATTTCTTCAAACCAAGCTGCTTACCTATTGCAGATTCAGTCTTCCCAGCCTGGTGCAGGTCTACAATTTTGTTTCTGGTGTCCTTTGACAGCTCTTTGGTCTTGGCCATAGTGGAGTTTGGAGTGTGACTGTTTGAGGTTGTGGACAGGTGTCTTTTATACTGATAACAAGTTCAAACAGGTGCAATTAATACAGGTAACGAGTGGAGGACAGAGGAGCCTCTTAAAGAAGAAGTTACAGGTCTGTGAGAGCCAGAAATCTTGCTTGTTTGTAGGTGACCAAATACTTATTTTCCACCATAATTTGCAAATAAATTCATAAAAAATCCTACAATGTCATTTTCTTGAATTTTTTTTCTCATTTTGTCTGTCATAGTTGACGTGTACCTATGATGAAAATTACAGGCCTCTCTCATCTTTTTAAGTGGGAGAACTTGCACAATTGGTGGCTGACTAAATACTTTTTTTCCCCCACAGTTCATTTTTACATATGGGTGGTCCCGGGGATCGAACCCGTTACAAGCGCCATGCTCTACCAATTGAGCTACAGAGGACCACATACATAGAATCTATATTTCCAATATATTCAACATAGAAAGAGCTAGATTTGGAATCAGTTGTGTGAACAGAGTAAAGACTGTGAAGTAACATGTAGTCACATACAACAACTACCAACGTGATGAAACTTTATCTGGAAATGAAATAACTTGTTATCTACCTAGTGATTAATGCACTAACGGTAGATAGAAACTGATGCAGAGCACTGAACAATCACGGAGCCGGTAAAACAGCTAAGCCCAAATCAAATGAATGTAAATGGTTGTGCCCAAGCACTTAACCACACATTGATGATCGTCGATTTATAATGATATGAATAATAAACTAACCTGCATTATGTAAACAGTGTTAAAACGTTTCGAGAGCCACCGAGAGTCATTTCGCATATTATTTATTTATTTCCAAGTGCCATTATCCAGCATGTTTCAAAATACCCCGTTTCAGTAATGGGTTTAAATGGAAAATGTAGTGAGTAGAATGTAACTGACAACAACTAGCCTGTAATTGATGGTCCCTGTCATAAGGGTGATCTTGACCCGCACTTCTAGGGTTTCAAGTGTTTGTTTTTCAGGGCACTTCATGAATACTGGAGTTTAAATTAGAAATCATATTCAATTAAATCCGATCCAGTGTTGAGGGATTTTCCAACGGGTGTGACATGCAGTAGTCACAGTCGATTAGATAGCATTATCACAACAGGCAAACAAACAAACAAACAATTGGAGTAGATAAACAAACGTGGGTAGGGTTCTGTGATGCAACAAGTCAACAAACACCAATCAGAGGTAAACAAATATCTAAATTGTGACTATTGGTACTTGGCCTTTAGTCAAATACCATAAAAACAAATAATAATCTTAGAAAATAAATATTAACCCACACAGAGTTTAACACAGCAGCATAAGGGATTTTGAAGTATAACTGTGAATGACGCAAAGCACTCACAACTCCTTTAGGCATCTTCCATAAGGTGGCATTATAATCGGACTTGCTTTTCGTATTATACCCAGATTTGCCTGGATTTGCAGAAATGTTATTAATGTATGCTGCATGGGGACAACCAATCAGACCCAGCAGAATGTTTTCTCAGAACGTTATGAAAAAGAAAAGAGAAAACATTGCCAGCATGCACTTAATCATAATGTATTTCTCCCTTTATTGCTTTTTCTTGCTGTGTGGAGGTAGGTAAAGTGCCAACATGCAGCCCTGAGTTGGTGGAAAACTTCATATAAATGAATTTAATCTTGAAGAGAAAATGTTGTAATGAATAGGGTCTTTCTAATATATTTGATAGAGGTTTTAAGGCTTTAGCAGAGCAATAGGTCCTTAGGGTTGAACAAAACCATTTCTCAGAAAACAGCGCCTTGCAATGCCCATTCATGCAAAGGAGACTTGTCATATTAATGTTTCAGTTAGTCTTGACTCATTTGGAAAGTAACTTTTCTTTCCCCTGTGATAGCAAGACACGTTTAAATATGTGAGCATGGCTGAAACTGAACAAATGCACAAAAACACACAAAAACATATTTTGTTCAATCTACGCCAATCAGAGTACCTGTTCCTCCTCTTCTGTGATTTTATTGTTGCAATTACCTTCCCCTATAGTCCTCCAAAACAATAACTAACAATGCTAAGGGGCTACACTGTTGACTAGATATGGAGTATGCTTTTAAATTGATTTCCTATCCTCAGGTTGGCTTGACTTCTTCATGCCCTACCACCCTCCCGACAGATCCTGTTCCAAAATCACCAGACGAGCACAGAGCCAATAGTTTATGTCCCACTTGGGGGAAAAGGTCTCAGCCTAGTAAAAGCTTTACGCTGTTGTGCTGGCGGACGTTTGGCATTTACATTTATCGCCGGTGGGTTAATTAAACTCGACCCGTCCACCATCTTAATTACACAACAGAACTGTAAATAAGACTGTAAAACTTTCTCTATCTAGGCGAACGAGGTAATGAAGAGAACTTACATCCAACTTAAAATTAACCTAGAACAGGAAATATTAACTAACCCAGAGAGGAATAACTACTACAGTACCCCAGTGCATGTCAGAGAGAGAAAATAATAGAAAATAAGAGAGAGATGGGCCTCAACTTCCACCAGAGAAGAAGAGAGAGACTTCCACCAGAGAAGAAGAGAGACTTCCACCAGAGAAGAAGAGCGACTTCCAACAGAGAAGAAGAGAGACTTCCACCAGAGAAAAAGAGCGACTTCCACCAGAGAAGAAGAGAGACTTCCACCAGAGAAGAAGAGAGACTTCCACCAGAGAAGAAGAGAGACTTCCACTAGAGAAAAAGAGAGACTTCCACCAGAGAAGAAGAGAGAGACTAGCTAACACAGAGTGACCTAGCTACAATACCCTCCAGAAATCAATTTCAATGGCTAAGCAAACAGGAGATTGAGACATCTAAAGGGTAAGGAGAGACCAAGGCTGACCAAAAAAAAAAGGAAAATCATTAGTTTAGCAATTAGCTTCGCCGCATCCCTCTGGGTACTGTTTGTGTTCAACACGCAGGTCATGGGCATTGGCGTATGACAACAATACAAAGTAATTGTTTATCATCGCATTGCCCCTTGCGTGATGCCCTGTTTTGAAATAACCGTAACTGTTTTGTCTTCTGAAGGAGGAACGGCTGAAGTGAACGGATGAAGAATAAATATCAGTTGTTGATATTGTGCTGAGGTCTCCACTGAGCGTGGGAGCCATGTTAATTACCATACAATAGATGTTTTTTTCATTCTCCAATATGAGTAGTTCAATTTTCTCATGAAGATCCTTTGTACTATTATTTGACTGTGACGTATTCTGGTGTGTATTGTGAATCATCGACAGCATAGTGTGATTTTCTCCATTCTGGGTAGGTCAATAGTTTAAAGTGGAACTGACAGCTTTTTTAATGCTTTGCCGGTATGAAACAAACAGACAATCATAATATCAGTCACAAATATCAAATTCCCAGTTTATGTTACAAAACCAACCAACCAAGATGTTTTAAAAATAGGTTAAATTTGACTCAAAATTCCATGACGTACAGTAAGACATTGTTGGCAGAATAGATGGATGCAGATCAATGCACGATTAATATAATTCACCAATACATTTGTTGGTAGTCCCCAAAAAAACTTCTATCAGGTTGTAAATCACAGCTAGCCTGGTACATGGTCTGCTGGATACACTGTTTCAGTTTCAATGACTCAATATCCTGGACGACTGCAACTAAGGCTGTGAATTTCAATAAAATCAAACTAGCAAGGGCAATGATCACAAGTCAGTCATAACGTGGCTAATAGGCTAGCGGTAGCTAGCTAGCTAGCTGCTGAACGTCATATCATCTTTTGGTGGTTATACCTAGAGCTGCAGGTGTCATTTGATTAGCTAGCAAGAAATTTGAATCACTTTGCTTTGCTTGCTTGCTAGCTATGTTGAACGTGAACGACTGTTATCCACAGATAGAATGCACATCTCTTAGTTGTCAATCAAATGTATTTGGCATTGGTCAAATGGGCGGGCAGGCAGTTCCCATTCAGTTGTCAAAACGTGGGTTGGGACAAGCATGCATTGGCAGGCAAGCTGCAGAAGGGCGAGCAGGCTACTATTCCCCATTGTTTATGCACCTATTTGTAAGTCGCTCTGGATAAGAGCGTCTGCTAAATGACGTAAATGTAAATGTAAATGTTTATCTGTGCAATTTTTGACGGCCAACTACAAGCTGGAAAAATTTGAGAGGGTTTATCTATTCTTGCCTCATTGGATTTTATCTCATCTCGCTCTGGCTAACATTAGTTGTTGATCTTAGGGAGGGAGAGATAGTCCACCTGTTCATGGTTGTTTCATCAATAGGACTGTAAACTTCCCAAATGTAAGGGGACTCCTGTGGTATTTATGTACATATTTGCAGAAATCCATTTCAGGTGTATTTTGTGGCTTTTGGCAAATGCTTTCTAATGGTCTAATGTCGCACTGTTTGCTACTGCCTGTAAACACACAGTCCAGTTCAAAGTGAATGATGGCAGGCCCGCGTGGCAAATGGCTTGTTGTCATATAGGCCTACTGCAGCTCTGATTGGCTATGGTGCACCGGTCTGTGTAGAGTCCGGTATTGGACAAGACTGACACGTTTTTTATTGCAGTGGTTTATTAAATGGTCCAAACACATAGATACTTTCCCACTCTATATTGCTATAGAATTTTCACAAATGCCTTACTCTATGTCATTCCCAAACATTCTATGAAAGTCTGAAAATTTGAAAATGACCATATCTAAGTGTTCGCGTCATATTCTTCCCAGGGGTGTATATGAACCGATCTTTACAAGATTTCATGTTGCTAAAATGCTGTCAGTTCTACTTTAAATTCTCATTCATAGGGATGAGTGCCCCTGGCTGCGAATGCCTCTTGCATCATCAATGTGAATTTACATTTTATTAGGATCCCCAGTAGCTGACGCCATGACGACAGCTAATCATCCTAGGTTGAGCAGAAATGTCCACTACCTGTGTATTTCATGAAAGCACTGTTGAAACCATGATATATTGGTGAAAAGGGCCATTGTTAACTGGACTGTGTCATTTAACTTCCTGCAAATGAATCTTAAACCACCTAGATACATTCTTCCAATTGACTCAGTCTATACTGATAGCCATAAGGCATAGCTACAGTGAGGGAAAAAAGTATTTGATCCCCTGCTGATTTTGTACGTTTGCCCACTGACAAAGACATGATCAGTCTATAATTTTAATGGTAGGTTTATTTGAACAGTGAGAGACAGAATAACAACAAAAAAATCCAGAAAAACGCATGTCAAAAATGTTATAAATTGATTTGCATTTTAATGAGGGAAATAAGTATTTGACCCCCTCTCAATCAGAAAGATTTCTGGCTCCCAGGTGTCTTTTATACAGGTAATGAGCTGAGATTAGGAGCACACTCTTAAAGGGAGTGCTCCTAATCTCAGTTTGTTACCTGTATAAAACACACCTGTCCACAGAAGCAATCAAACAATCAGATTCCAAACTCTCCACCATGGCCAAGACCAAAGAGCTCTCCAAGGAAGTCAGGGACAAGATTGCAGACCTACACAAGGCTGGAATAGGCTACAAGACCATCGCCAAGCAGCTTGGTGAGAAGGTGACAACAGTTGGTGCGATTATTCGCAAATGGAAGAAACACAAAATAACTGTCAATCTCCCTCGGCCTGGGGCTCCATGCAAGATCTCACCTCGTGGAGTTGCAATGATCATGAGAACGGTGAGGAATCAGCCCAGAACTACATGGGATGATCTTGTCAATGATCTCAAGGCAGCTGGGACCATAGTCACCAAGAAAACAATTGGTAACACACTACGCCGTGAAGGACTGAAATCCTGCAGCGCCCGCAAGGTCCCCCTGCTCAAGAAAGCACATATACAGGCCCGTCTGAAGTTTGCCAATGAACATCTGAAAGATTCAGAGGAGAACTGGGTGAAAGTGTTGTGGTCAGATGAGACCAAAATCGAGCTCTTTGACATCAACTCAACTTGCCGTGTTTAGAGGAGGAGGAATGCTGCTTATGACCCCAAGAACACCATCCCCACCGTCAAACATGGAGGTGGAAACATTATGCTTTGGGGGTGTTTTTCTGCTAAGGGGACAGGACAACATCACCGCATCAAAGGGACGATGGACGGGGCCATGTACCGTCAAGTCTTGGGTGAGAACCTCCTTTCGTCAGCCAGGGCATTGAAAATGGGTTGTGGATGGGTATTCCAGCATGACAATAACCTAAAACACACGGCCAAGGCAACAAAGGAGTGGCTCAAGAAGAAGCACATTAAGGTCCTGGAGTGGCCTAGCCAGTCTCCAGACCTTAATCCCATAGAAAATCTGTGGAGGGAGCTGAAGGTTCGAGTTGCCAAACGTCAGCCTCGAAACCTTAATGAGTTGGAGAAGATCTGCAAAGAGGAGTGGGACAAAATCCCTCCTGAGATGTGTGCAAACCTGGTGGCCAACTACAAGAAACTTCTGACCTCTGTGATTGCCAACAAGGGTTTTGCACCAAGTACTAAGTCATGTTTTGCAGAGGGGTCAAATACTTATTTCCCTCTTTAAAATGTAAATCAATTTATAACATTTTTTATATGCATTTTTCTGGATTTTTTTTTGTTGTCATTCTGTCTCTCACTGTTCAAATAAACCTACCATTACATTTATAGACTGATCATGTCTTTGTCAGTGGGCAAACGTACAAAATCAGCAGGGGATCAAATACTTTTTACCCTCACTGTAAACTATGTTATCCATACTGGCCGATCTAGCCGGGGTGGTGTTCCTGGAGGATGCTGAGGCCAGTAACGTTGTTGGTGTAATATCTACCGGGGCAGCCATCTGACACAGGATACACCGCCACAGTTTGCCAAATCGTGACTCAAATCAACCATGCAGCAGAAACGACTTTCTCTTTCTCTCTGTTTCCCCCCCGACCAACAACAAACATGAAACACAACCACTGGACCATCACAGGCTGGGTTCAAATGACTTCTGAAATTGCTTTGTTTCCCCTTCCTTGCACACATATGTCGCTGTCGCTGTTGTTTAGTTTGAAATGGCTGCCTGCCGAAATCACCCATGACTCGCCGTTACCAATTGAGCTGACCGTGCACAGTTAGTTTCTTTAGTTTTCATTATTTTTTTAGGGAGGGGAGGAGAGGAAGAATGAAATATTTTGACAGACTGAGAACTTGTAGGACATTGTTGTGGACCAATGCCTCAGCCGTGTTTAGTAACATGAAGCACAGTCTGTTGTCCCCTTTGGCCAAGTGCTGGTGGAACAGGGTTGATTAGAAAACAGACATTTAAGCACTCTCAAATCTTTCAAATCTACAACTTGACACTGAAAGCTGCTCTAGATACGTCAAGGTTGTGAAGTCACTGATAGCTGGTCTAGATACACCAAGGTTGTGAAGTCACTGATAGCTGGTCTAGATACACCAAGGTTGTGAAGTCACTGATAGCTGGTCTAGATACACCAAGGTTGTGAAGTCACTGATAGCTGGTCTAGATACACCAAGGTTGTGAAGTCACTGATAGCTGGTCTAGATACACCAAGGTTGTGAAGTCACTGATAGCTGGTCTAGATACACCAAGGTTGTGAAGTCACTGATAGCTGGTCTAGATACACCAAGGTTGTGAAGTCACTGATAGCTGGTCTAGATACACCAAGGTTGTGAAGTCACTGATAGCTGGTCTAGATACACCAAGGTTGTGAAGTCACTGAAAGCTGGTCTAGATACACCAAGGTTGTGAAGTCACTGATAGCTGGTCTAGATACACCAAGGTTGTGAAGTCACTGATAGCTGGTCTAGATACACCAAGGTTGTGAAGTCACTGATAGCTGGTCTAGATACACCAAGGTTGTGAAGTCACTGATAGCTGGTCTAGATACACCAAGGTTGTGAAGTCACTGATAGCTGGTCTAGATACACCAAGGTTGTGAAGTCACTGATAGCTGGTCTAGATACACCAAGGTTGTGAAGTCACTGATAGCTGGTCTAGATACACCAAGGTTGTGAAGTCACTGATAGCTGGTCTAGATACACCAAGGTTGTGAAGTCACTGAAAGCTGGTCTAGATACACCAAGGTTGTGAAGTCACTGAAAGCTGGTCTAGATACACCAAGGTTGTGAAGTCACTGAAAGCTGGTCTAGATACACCAAGGTTGTGAAGTCACTGATAGCTGGTCTAGATACACCAAGGTTGTGAAGTCACTGATAGCTGGTCTAGATACACCAAGGTTGTGAAGTCACTGATAGCTGGTCTAGATACACCAAGGTTGTGAAGTCACTGATAGCTGGTCTAGATACACCAAGGTTGTGAAGTCACTGAAAGCTGGTCTAGATACACCAAGGTTGTGAAGTCACTGAAAGCTGGTCTAGATACACCAAGGTTGTGAAGTCACTGAAAGCTGGTCTAGATACACCAAGGTTGTGAAGTCACTGAAAGCTGGTCTAGATACACCAAGGCTGTGAAGTCACTGATAGCTGGTCTAGATACACCAAGGTTGTGAAGTCACTGATAGCTGGTCTAGATACACCAAGGCTGTGAAGTCACTGAAAGCTGGTCTAGATACACCAAGGCTGTGAAGTCACTGATAGCTGGTCTAGATACACCAAGGCTGTGAAGTCACTGATAGCTGGTCTAGATACACCAAGGTTGTGAAGTCACTGAAAGCTGGTCTAGATACACCAAGGTTGTGAAGTCACTGAAAGCTGGTCTAGATACACCAAGGCTGTGAAGTCACTGATAGCTGGTCTAGATACACCAAGGTTGTGAAGTCACTGATAGCTGGTCTAGATACACCAAGGTTGTGAAGTCACTGATAGCTGGTCTAGATACACCAAGGTTGTGAAGTCACTGAAAGCTGGTCTAGATACACCAAGGCTGTGAAGTCACTGATAGCTGGTCTAGATACGCCAAGGTTGTGAAGCCCTATTTATTCTAACAACAACGCAACATGGAAAGTTATAAGACTGTTATAAATACCGCATCCACAGGAGGAGAACCTTAGTATGTTTCTAATTGACTATAAAACTGTAGATTGATACTTAACGAGTCACTCTAATGAGCCTGGTGCATTTGCATAGTGGTGACAGAGGAAAATATAATACTCTCACTATGTATTAAGATAAATATATTACCATCACTGTGTACTGAGAGAAAGATATTACCTCCACTATGTACTGAGAGAAATATATTCTCTCCACTATGTGCTGAGAGAAAAATATGACCATCACTATGTACTTTCCTGTCTGGCTTTGTACCACTTCTTCCTTTCTCCCTCCCCATGTCATTTAGACGGTAAAAAGTCCTGGTTAATGTCTCTTTTTCAGAAAGTGGCCAAGGTCAACTTCGGATTAAGCAACTTGATGTATCCCTCCTGCCACGGTGCGTTATGGCTTGCATCTTTCTCCGGGACACTCACTAGGAGCAAGCATTACTTTCAATTACACTCTTAAATTTTATTTGTTTAATTAAACGTACAGCGAGATTAATTACAGGACAACTTAAATGATGAAAGAATTAGAGCTGTCCCGTAACATTGTGTTACGGTAAGCAATCTGTTTCGATAAGCAATCTGAGGGGAGGTGTACAAACGAGTGGAGTCATCGAGGGCTGTTTGTTTCTGTTTGTCAGACAGGTTCGATTCTCCCGGAGAGAGAGAGACGGCACACAGACCCAGACACAGGGGCTGGATGCTCTTTTTTTAAAACGAATTATGTGTGTGTTAAAAGGGTAGCGCAACAACAGCACAGAGAAGACAAGCACATTAACGACAGACTCTGCAATTCAGCTATAGACAATAGGGGTATGTAAAAACCCAAAACCTCACTGTTTTGTTCATTTCAAATTATATCCAAGGCCCTTTAATTTCGATGTAAAGGTTGACAAAATTGAACAGCCCTACTATGTTGATTGATCCCTTATGTGAACATCAGAGGTATGACACACACGTTGTTATCTCTCTTTCATTAAATCTCACATACCTAGATATCAACATCAGCCAAAACGAGACCGATAAATATCCATCAGCGAGCATCAGTATTGAGTTTTAGTCTATATCTGGACTGGAATCCACCAGGGAGAAGAATAACTGATATTCCTGTATCAAATTATGGCTTTATGGGCAAATCAAAGAGGGACAAATATGTTATGAAAGATGAGTGACATCTGTTTGGATCCTACCATGATCCATGTTACCACTGCGTTTTTACAAAGTTCTCAGGGCACATCTCAGCCTAATTCTCCAAGATCCCGGGCTTAAAATTGGGCTTTTTTAGAGTATTACCGTTTCAACTTTCTCTATTTGTTTTTAAAATACTTTAAAGATCTCATTATTTTCTTCTTAACCCACTCATGGGTTTATTTGTAGACACTCATTCTTTGTGCAAAGCTTGGGTTTTTGTACCTCTTGTCTTTCCTATAGCTAGGTTGTCATGTATGATTTTCAAGAACACATTGCTGTGATTAAATATTAATTCTCCCTCGCATGCCAGTGGAAAACAACAAAACAATACCAATACAATATAGCATATTGAATCTCCAGCATATAGACAGCCACAACCAAATATACAACTTGGCAAGGAGCCTTTAATATACATTCACAAAATAATATTTTATTTGTCTTAGATTTGCATTGTATAAAGATGAGTTCATTGGGAAAGTGCTGTGTAGGTCTTGAGAGAGAGAGAGGGACAGAGAGAATATAACCCCCCCTCCTTCCAACATCACGAGTAAGACCCCTGAACTAAGCCCAAGGGATTAAAAGTGGATTGAATGTATATCACTATATATAGAAAGCCGAGAGAGAGAGAGAGAGAGAGAGAGAGAGAGAGAGAGAGAGAGAGAGAGAGAGAGAGAGAGAGAGAGAGAGAGAGAGAGAGAGAGAGAGAGAGAGAGAGAGAGAGAGAGAGAGAGAGAGAGAGAGAGAGAGAGAGAGAGAGAGAGAGAGAGAGAGAGAGAGAGAGAGAGAGAGAGAGAGAGAGAGCGAGAGACAGAGAGAGAAAGACAGAGAAAGACAGAGAGAGAGAGAGAGAGAGAGAGAGAGAGAGACAGAGAGAGAGAGAGATACACAAAGAGACACAAATAGAGAGAGAGACAAAGAGAGAGAGAGACAGAGAGAGAGACAGACAGAGACAACAAGAGAGAGAGTCAGAGACAGTCAGTCTGGGAGTGAGTCAATGACTAGAGGAGACAGGAAATAAAATAAAAGGGAAATGAAAAATCTGTGAAACCAGGCCTGATATTCATAGCTGACTTTGAAAAGGCCTTTGATAAAGTACGACTGGAGTTTATATACAGTGAGGGAAAAAAGTATTTGATCCCCTGCTGATTTTGTACGTTTGCCCACTGACAAAGACATGATCAGTCTATAAATGTAATGGTAGGTTTATTTGAACAGTGAGAGACAGAATGACAACAAAAAAATCCAGAAAAATGCATGTCCAAAATGTTATAAATTGATTTGCATTTTAAAGAGGGAAATAAGTATTTGACCCCTCTGCAAAACATGACTTAGTACTTAGTACAAGATCCTCCCATGTAGTTCTGGGCTGATTCCTCACCGTTCTCATGATCATTGCAACTCCACGAGGTGAGATCTTGCATGGAGCCCCAGGCCGAGGGAGATTGACAGTTATTTTGTGTTTCTTCCATTTGCGAATAATCGCACCAACTGTTGTCACCTTCTCACCAAGCTGCTTGGCGATGGTCTTGTAGCCCATTCCAGCCTTGTGTAGGTCTAGAATCTTGTCCCTGACTTCCTTGGAGAGCTCTTTGGTCTTGGCCATGGTGGAGAGTTTGGAATCTGATTGTTTGATTGCTTCTGTGGACAGGTGTCTTTTATACAGGTAACAAACTGAGATTAGGAGCACTCCCTTTAAGAGTGTGCTCCTAATCTCAGCTCGTTACCTGTTTAAAAGACACCTGGGAGCCAGAAATCTGTCTGATTGAGAGGGGGTGAAATACTTATTTCCCTCATTAAAATGCAAATCAATTTATAACATTTTTGACATGCATTTTTCTGGATTATTTTGTTGTTATTCTGTCTCTCACTGTTCAAATAAACCTACCATTAAAATTATAGACTGATCATGTCTTTGTCAGTGGGCAAACTTACAAAATCAGCAGGGGATCAAATACTTTTTTCCCTCACTGTACAGTGGCTTGCGAAAGTATTTACCCCCCTTGGCAATTTTCCTATTTTCTTTGCCTTACAACCTGTAATTTGGGGGTTTGTATAATTTGATTTACATAACATGCCTACCACTTTGAAGATGCAAAATATTTTTTGTTGTGAAACAAACAAGAAATAAGACAAAAAAACAGAAAGCTTGAGCGCCCATAACCACTTTTTTCTGCCCACTCTTCCGTAAATCCCAGCTCTGTGGAGTGTACGGCTTAAAGTGGTCCTATGGACAGATACTCCAATCTCCGCTTTGGAGCTTTGAAGCTCCTTCAGGGTTATCTTTGGTCTCTTTGTTGCCTCTCTGATTAATGCCCTCCTTGCCTGGTCTGTGAGTTTTGGTGAGCGGCCCTCTCTTGGCAGGTTTGTTGTGGTGCCATATTCTTTCAATTTTTAATAATGGATTTATTGGTGCTCCGTGGGATGTTCAAAGTTTTGGATCTTTTTTTATAACCCAACCCTGATCTGTACTTCTCCACAACTTTGTCCCTGTCCTGTTTGGAGAGCTCCTTGGTCTTCATGGTGTTGCTTTCTTGGTGGTGCCCCTTGCTTAGTGGTGTTACAGACTGGATGTATTTCAAGGCCTACCTTTTGGGAAAATCAAAAGAAATCAGCCAAGACCTCAGAAAAAATTGTAGACCTCCACAAGTCTGGTTCATCCTTGGGAGCAATTTCCAAATGCCTGAAGGTACCACGTTCATCTGTACAAACAATAGTACGCAAGTATAAACACCATTTGACCACGCAGCCGTCATTCCACTCAGGAAGGAGACGCGTTCTGTCTCCTAGAGATGAATTTACTTTGGTGCGAAAAGTGCAAATAAATCCCAGAACAACAGCAAAGGACCTGGTGAAGATGCTGGAGGAAACAGGTACAAAAGTATCTATATCCACTGTAAAACAAGTCCTATATCGACATAACCTGAAAGGCCGCTCAGCAAGGAAGAAGCCACTGCTCCAAAACCGCCATAAAAAAGCCAGACTATGGTTTGCAACTGCACATGGGGACAAAGATCGTACTTTTTGGAGAACGAAACGTTTGACCCAAGTTAAACAAATTAAATGCAATGCTACCAAATACTAATTGAGTGTATGTAATCTTCTGACCTACTGGGAATGTGATGAAAGAAAAAAAAGCTGAAATAAATCATTCTCTACTATTATTCTGACATTTCACATTCTTAAAATAAAGTGGTGATCCTAACTGACCTAAGACAGGGAATTTTTACAAGGATTAAATGTCAGGAATTGTGAAAAATTTAGTTTAAATGTCTTTGGCTAAGGTGTATGTACATTTCGGACTTCAACTGTACTAATAAATAAATAAATAAATATTTTTCCATAAAAATAAAAATAAAGTATATTCTTTGTAAATCATATCATAAATAGGACTGGTGGAGTTATGTCACACATTCAGCTAACAAAAACATATGGAAATGTCTGCTCTACCCAAAATTACAACCAAATAATTGCAGCCTTACCGCAAAAATGGAAGAAGATAGTGGAAGGAAAAAAAACTAAGGACCTTGTCTGTCCGCCTTGCATTAAAGACCAAAATTGGTTAAAGAAAATTGTGATAAATAAAAATATATATACCCGTTTCATTTAAGGACCAACAAATTGACATCTGTGCCATATAGATTGCAAAATAGTTGGGAAGAGATTTTCGATGTACCGATTCCATGGCACATGGTTTATGAACTGATATGCCAAGAGTGTGCAAAGCTGTCATCAAGGCAAAGTGTGGCTATTTGAAGAATCTCTCAAATATAAAATATGTTTTGATTTGTTCAACACTTTTTTTAGTTACTACATGATTCCCTTATGTGTTATTTCATACTTTTGATGTCTTCACTACTATTCTACAATGTAAAAAATTGTAAAAATAAAGAAAAACCATTGAATGAGTAGGTGTGTCCAAAACCTTTGACTGGTTGTGTATATATTTACCCAAAAATATATGGGGGATTGGAAATGATGCAGACAATTACATTGATGGAAGCTACAATCTATCTGCAATATTAAAGCTGAAAAGAAAAATGAAAAACTAAAAGAAAAGGATGTGGAAGTACTGAAGCCTCTCTGCCTCTCTGTCTCTCTCCATTACTGGGACTGGGCGACTGGGGCAGGAGGGGACTGGCGGGGCTCCGGTTTCAGTGGAACCACAGAGCATGCTGCAACACCGCCAAGCATGCCCTTCTGCCAAACTGAGAGCGCCCAGCAGTTTTGCCATGCTGACAGCACCAGGAAATGGACACAAGAGGGGAGTGGAGGAGCCTGGGTAATTCCTGGATGCAGGGTAGAGAAGGAGAGAAGGAGGGACGTCGGCGGTGGTTCTTACTCCCAGAGGGGTTCAAATGACTTAATCGTCTTATCCTGTGGTAGAGAGGACTATTCAGAGATTTGACACACTCACTCTAAGTCCTAAAATGGCTTGCAAGGGCAGGGGCGAATAGAGAAATCCCATAGAAATAGATTAATACATGGCATGGCAGCAAGCCAAGGTGGTTGGGAAGGCTAAAACCTCCAAATGTGAGACTTAAAGTGTGTATTTGGCGATTAGTCATAATACACAGTTGAGCGTGGGGCTACCCAAGTACATATTGTCAGATTTAGACAGATCAGAGTTACAACTAACTAACTATACAATAAGAACACACATTGAATAAAACATTAAAATCAGCATTATGCAAATCATACATTCAAATATATCAGGAACAACCACACAGACATGCAGAATAAAAATGCATATTTTATTAAAGCGTTTAAGTCAGGGAGTTATATTTCCCCCACTATAGAAACATCTATCTCTTTGGTTATGGTACACACTCCAGCTAACACACTCAGCTTCCACGGCACAATAATGAGCCATGATCACTGTGTTTTGCTGGTAATTAAAATCAGATATTAAGCCTACCCATAATCCCCTTGGCTTGCGCTGCAAAAAACACCAGGGCCTGTCGCCTAGTATTATCTTCCAACACAGTCAGCCAATGTACAGTGCTTCGCCGTGCACGCCTCGCCTCACCTTCAAAGAGCATCCAGCCAATCGATCAATGGCTAATCTGCAGATCTACGCTCGGTAAAGTGGCCAATCATAAATTAAAGGCTATGTTTGTTTTTAACTTTGATTCCGAAAACCCCCACCGACTGTGACGTGATCGTGGTTAAACAGAAGCTGTACAGTAAATCCGAAACGAGACTGAATTCTAGGAAAAGTCATACATAATCTCATAACAACAGAGACAGACATACCCTACATGCCGTTCCCAGTCAGCGAGGTCGGTAATTTCAAATCAAATCAAATTTTATTGGCCACATGCGCCGAATACAAACGGGTGCAGACATTACAGGGAAAATGCTTACTTACAGCCCTTAACCAACAGTGCATTTATTTTTAATAAAAAAGTAAAATAAAACAACAACAAAAAAGTGTTGAGAAAAAAAGAGCAGAAGTAAAATAAAATAACAGTAGGGAGGCTATATATACAGGGGGGTACCGAGTAATTTGAGCAAAATTAAACAAAAAAAAGGGGAATCTGTCAAGTAGTACATTACCACTTCCAATGTCACACTATATCAGTGATCATTGCCTTACAGAACATCTGCTCAACCATTACCCAGCATACACTAATTATGTTCCATACAATATTGATGAGTCATTACCGTGGTGGTCCACAGGGCTGTGTTGAGTGACATCGACTCTTCCCCCAGCTAACATACTGTATACAGGGTGTATCGAGACGTCAGGGAAAGATGGAATGAGAGAGAGAGAGAGAGAGAGAGAGAGATGTGGAAATAGAGGATTGGATGAGGGAGATGGCTGTACAGTCAGGCAATTAGGTGCCATGTGTTCGATTTTCAGCAAATTATGCAGCTTTGTCTTATAGACTAAGTTGTGTGGGTGTATATGTGACATTAACAACAGAAATGCACAAACCCAGCAACAACCGAGGCTCTCCAGTCTCAAGCCATTTTGTGATAGACAGACAGACAACAAATACGCAGCAGCTAGACTGAATCCTCTAACAACTAACGGCCATTAATATTCTTGGCTGCAGTGAGGAATAGACCTCTGTGGCCTCTTGTCTGGGCTGCTTGGGGAGATGTTCAGTGGAGGCCAGACCCAAAAGGAGTCAGGTCTCTGTGGTGGGCAGGCTAGAGGTGAGCTCTGACCCGTCCTGCTCCTTCATTAACCCCCAGCAACACACTGCAGCATCTGTTAGATTACACAGTGCTCATAATAACACCCTGGTTAGAAGGAAGAGCAGCTCTCACAGGACCAGAGCTGTGGTGTGCGGACCGGAATCTCAGACGACTGCAGTTCTTGAACGTGACCACAGTGGGTAGGCTGACCGCACATGTTAGAGACAGAGTGAAATGTGAATGAATGCGTTGACATGGACTGCTATTAATAATACGTGTAGCTTTTAGGTAGAGACTTCATTGACTCAACTGTCTGTGTAATGTCCCAGCCCTGTCTTGTAAAACCAGAGAGAGGGCGAGAGAGAGAGAGAGCGAGCTAGAGCTAGAGACAGAGAGAGAGAGAGAGAGAGAAAAAAAACTAGCTAGAGAGAGGGGGGTGAGAGAGAGAGAGAGGGGGGGGACCCTTGGTTATTGTTGTTACTGTTGTCCCGTTCACAATATTTATTATTATTATTTTAATTATGTTAATAGTGTAAATCTCCAAAGTAAGCTTTGGCAATATGTACATTGTTACGTCATGCCAATAAAGGAAATTGAATTGAATTGAAAAAATTGAGAGAGAGAGGGGAGGGAGGTGGGGCAGAGAGAGAGAGAGAGAGAGAGAGAGAGAGAGGGAGGTGGGGCGAGAGCGAGAGAGAGAGAGAGAGAGAGAGAGACAGAGAGAGAGAGAGAGAGAGAGAGAGAGAACAATGTCAAATTGTATTTTTACCAAATTACCGTACAACAGACCACGTATTAACCTTGCACACCCTAATTGACGAACAAACAAACCAAAACAAAGGCAAAGTCTTCTCATGACTCAATTTGGCATGAGGTGTCTGCTATACAAATTGATGGAAAGTGGTGTTGGGGGAAAAACATACGACATTATAAAATCCATCTACACAAACACACATTTCTTTCCACAGGGCCGGGGGATGACAAATGGATGCGGCTTAAGTCCCACCCTCTTCAACATAGATATCAACGACTTGACGAGGGCATTAGAACAGTCTGCAGCACCCAGCCTCACCCTACTAGAATCTGAAGTCAAAATGTCTACTCTTTGCTGATGATCTGGTGCTTCTGTCCCCAACTAAGGAGGGCCTACAGCAGCACCTAGATCTTCTGCACAGATTCTGTCAGACCTGGGCACTGACAGTAAATCTCAGTAAGACAAAAATAATGGTGTTCCAAAAAAGGTCCAGTTGCCAGGACCACAAATACAAATTCCATCTAGACACCGTTGCCCTAGAGCACACAAAAAACGATACATACCTCGGCCTAAACATCAGAGCCACAGGTAACTTCCACAAACATGTGAACGATCTGAGAGACAAGGCAAGAAGGGCCTTCTATGCCATCAAAAGGAGCATATCATTAGGATCTGGCTAAAAATACTTGAATCAGTTATAGAACCCATCGCCCTTTATGGTTGTGAGGTCTGGGGTCCTCTCACCAACAAAGAATTCAGAAAATGGGACAAACACCAAATTGAGACTCTGCATGAAGAATTCTGCAAAAATATCCTCAGTGTACAACGTAAAACACCAAATAATGCATGCAGATTAGAATTAGGCCGATACCCGCTAATTATCAAAATCCAGAAAGAGCCGTTAAATTCTACAACCACCTAAATGGAAGCGATTCCCAAACTTTCCATTAAAAAGCCATCACCTACAGGGAATGGAACCTGGAGAAGAGCCCCCTAAGCAAGCTGGTCCTGGGGCTCTGTTCACAAACACAAACAGACCCCACAGAGCCACAGGACAGCAGACCCAACCTAATCATGAGAGGGAAGAAAATATAATTACTTGACACATTGGAAAGAATTTACAAAAAAACAGAGCAAACTAGAATGGTATTTGGACCTAAACAGAGAGTACACAGTGGCAGAATACCCGACCACTGTGACTGACCCAAAATTAAGGAAATCTTTGACTATGTACAGACTCAGTGAGCGTAGTCTTGCTATTGAGAAAGGTCGCCGAAGGCAAACCTGGCTCTCAAGAGACGACAGGCTATGTGCACACTGCCCACAAAATGAAGTGGAAACTGAGCTGCACTTCCTAACCTCCTGCCAAATGTATGACCATATTAGAGACACATATTTCCCTAAGATTACACAGACACACAAAGAATTTGAAAACATATCCATATCTAAATTCCCATATCTATTGGTTGAAATACCACAGTTTGCCATCACAGCAGCAAGATTTGTGACGTGTTGCCACAGGAAAAGGGCAACCAATGAAGAACAAACACCATTGTAAATATAACCCATATTTATATATTTTTATTTTCCCTTTTGTACTTGAAGTATTTGCACATCATTACAACACTGTACAGTCGTGGTCAAAAGTTTTGAGAATCACACAAGTATTGGTCTTCACAAAGTTTGCTGCTTCAGTGTTTTTAGATATTTTTGTCAGATGTTACTATGGTATGTCGAAGTATAATTACAAGCATTCCATAAGTGTCAAAAGCTTTTATTGACAATTACATTAAGTTTATGCAAAGAGTCAATATTTGCAGTGTAGACCCTTCTTTTTCAAGACCTCTGCAATCCGCCCTGGCATGCTGTCAATTAACTTCTGGGCCACATCCTGACTGATGGCAGCCCATTCTTGCATAATCAATGCTTGGAGTTTGTCAGAATTTGTGGGTTTTTGTTTGTCCACCCACCTCTTGAGGATAGACCACAAGTTCTCAATGGGATTAAGGTCTGGGGAGTTTCCTGGCCATGGACCCAAAATGTTGATGTTTTGTTCCCCGAGCCACTTAGTTATCACTTTTGCCTTATGGCAAGGTGCTCCATCATGCTGGAAAAGGCATTGGTCGTCACCAAACTGTTCTTGGATGGTTGGGAGAAGTTGCTCTTGGAGGATGTGTTGGTACCATTCTTTATTCATGGCTGTGTTCTTAGGCAACATTGTGAGTGAACCCACTCCCTTGGCTGAGAAGCAACCCCACACATGAATGGTCTCAGGATGCTTTACTGTTGGCATGACACAGGACTGATGGTAGCGCTCACCTTGTCTTCTCCGGACAAGCTTTAATCTGGATGCCCCAAACAATTGGAAAGGGGATTCATCAGAGAAAATGACTTTACCCCAGGCCTCATCAGTCCAATCTCTGTACCTTTTGCAGAATATCAGTCTGTCCCTGATGTTTTTCCTGGAGAGAAGTGGCTTCTTTGCTGCCCTTTCATCCTCCAAAAGTCTTCACCTCACTGTGCGTGCAGATGCACTCACACCTGCCTGCTGCCATTCCTGAGCAAGCTCTGCACTGGTGGTGCCCCGATCTTGCAGCTGAATCAACTTTAGGAGACGGTCCTGGCGCTTGCTGGACTTTCTTGGGCGCCCTGAAGCCTTCTTCACAACAATTGAACCTCTCTCCTTGAAGTTCTTGATGATCCGATAAATGGTTGATTTAGGTTCAATCTTACTAGCAGAAATATCCTTGCCTGTGAAGACATTTTTGTGCAAAGCAATGATGACGGCACGTGTTTCATTGCAGGTAACCATGGTTAACAAAGGAAGAACAATGATTTCAAGCACCACCCTCTTTTTAAAGCTTCCAGTCTGTTATTCTAACTCAATCAGCATGACAGAGGGATCTCCAGCCTTGTCCTCGTCAACACTCTCACCTGTGTTAATGAGAGAATCACTGACATGATGTCAGCTGGTCCTTTTGTGGCAGGGCTGAAATGCAGTGGAAATGTTTTTTGGGGATTAAGTTCATTTTCATGGCAAAGAGGGACTTTGCAACTAAATGCAATTCATCTGATCACTCTTCATAACATTCTGGAGTATATGCAAATTGCCATCATAAAAAATGAGGCAGCAGACTTCGTGAAAATTAATATTTGTGTAATTCTCAAAACTTTTGACCACAACTGTATGTATACTGTGACGTCACGAGAGGCTACACAGCTTTCAGCGGGATTGCTCAAGTAGTGCAAGGAGACCAGGTTCAACCAAAACAAGGATTTTATTAAAGGTCTTGGGAAACTAACGAAATTATAACACAATTCTGTTCTCTGGTGGCTCTTAAGGGTTAACAGTTCAGGGATGTCTCTTCCACATCCAAAATCATAACTCTCCCTCGCTCAAATAACTTTTCCCCAGTCTTACTGTCTTCCACGTTGCAGCTAGTGGCCAACCCAGCCAAACGTCCTTCCAAATGTCCCACACGTATTTCCACAGGTGCATATATCCAAAGGTGAGTATTTCCCAAAGGTAAGTATCTCCAAATCCTTATATTCCTCATGGAAGTGGACGTGCAGCACTCTTGTCCTCCAGAGAGCCCAGCTTGGAGACTGTGTCTCTCCCCTTCCCAAACCTTCAGCTCATCAGCTCCTGATTGGTTTCAGCTGCGTGGGAAGGGTGGCCATAGAGGGTTGGAGTTCCCGACCATACCAGCAGATGGAGCCATAGCTGTCTGGGTTTGCAGCCACCTCAGGGGGATGTAACGTCCCTCCAGGACACAGCCTCTCGTGACATCACACATCCCCTCCTCGGGACCGACGTCCTCGTCGGGTAAAGGCAGCGAAGAAGGCATCACGCCGGGAGAGGGCGTCCGCATTGCCGTGGTGCTTGCCAGCCTGCTCTCTCTTCAACTCCTCCACCTCTAGGACCAGGGACTCAGCCTCCTGTTGTCTCTCCTTGAGTTTCTTACTGAACGCATCAGCCTTGGTTTTAGCAGAGTTTAGCTTCTGTTGAGCAGCTTTCAGTTCCTTCTCTCTCTCTGCCTCCGCATTCTTCATCTTGTTCTCCAACACCTTGTACTTCTCCTCTGCCTTCTTCTGGACCTCCTTACTACTGCGCAGGGTCTCCTCACACTCCTCGATGGTCCTGCGCAGCCTCCCAGCTCCTCCTGTTGCTTATGGAAGGAGCTCTGTTGGAGTTTAGCCTGGAGGATATCTAACTCTTCTGTCTTCATGTCTAACTGTTGCTTTAACAAACGATACCTCTCAGCGGTCCCCTTCAGACCAGACAGTTCTTTGTCCAGATTCTGTAGCTCCGTCTCTGTGTCGGTCTGGGCACCTGCCATCCCTATCAGAGCCCGGGCGGGAGTGAGTAATTCGGAGGATTGCACCGGAGCCTTCCCAGGATGAGTCTTGCCTCTCCGTTTCCGAGGTACTCGGGTTATCCTCTCCTGAGACTCTCTCCAGAGTGGGTAAAAGGCTGGGCAGTCTCGTCCAATTAGGACAGGGACGGGGAGGGAATCAACCACCCCCGCCGTCGTGTGTATGGTTCCCCGTGTGCTGGTCATTGTAAGTTCAGTAATGGGGGTATTCTCTGGTGTCCCCATGGACACAGGAAACTGGGAGGACTTTCCCGGGGTCAGACACGTTGGGCCCACCAAATCCTTACGCACCAGGGTGGCCCGGCTACCAGAATCCAGTAAGGCCTCCACATCATGGTGATTCACAGTTACCGGGCAGGTGGGGGGTCGATCTGGGCCGCCATCTACGACTCCCAAGAGCGAGGCAAAACGGTGTGTGGGTGCTGAGCTGGAGGACTCCGCAGTGGGCATAGGTTCATCGGCTGGTTTCCCACACTGCCAGGAGATATGTCCCATCTCCCCACACCGGTAACACTGTCGAGTTTCCCCCTCCTGGTGTACTCTTCTTGGACCCGCCTGGTTTCTGGCTCCCCCTGGAGCCGGGATAAGTCCTGACGTGGCTGGGTTCGAGACCTTGGTGTCCTTTGGACGGGTTCTTCCCATTTGTGGTGGGGCCGCACTCCTGGGGTCTTTTCGGGAAGCATTCAGCATCTCCGCTGTGGCCTGGTACTTTTCCACAGCTTCCACGGTCAGATCAGCCGTGGTCAAGGCCTGTTGACTGATGAACCGTTTTGCCTCATAAGGCAGGGCGCGTAGGTAACGATCCACCACAACGGCCTCCACCACCGCCGCTGCTGTATTCCTCTGCGGATCCAGCCATTTCCTTGCGATTCGGACCAGTTCATGCATCTGCGCCCGAGGAGGTTGGTCTGGTTGGAAGGTCCAGCTGTGAAAGCGCTGGGCCATACCAAACTTTGTGAGTCCATATCTGCTGAGGATCTCAGACTTCAGGGCATCATAGTCAGTAACCTGGTCAGGGCCCAGGTCCCGGACAGCATTCAGCGATTCCCCCGGTTAGAAAGGGGGCTAACAGACCAACCCACTGTTGCTTGGGCCAGGCTTCCTAGTGGCCGTGGCCTCAAATGCATGCAGGTATGCCTCAATGTCATCGGTAGCTCCCATCTTAGATATAAAGTCACTTGCCTTTATTGGGCGGGTATTTTGGACCACCCTCTGTCTCTGCAACTGCAATTCCTCTGCCTTCAGAAGGTTGGCTTTCTTTTGCTCCTCCAAGAGAGCCACGTTTGCTTGCATCTGGGCTTGCTGGCCAGCAACAAGGGCTTTCAATATGTCCTCCATTTCAGTCGGCGGGAGCCTACGGCCAACTTGGAAAACTGGGTGATCAAACCTTCGGTATCCTCCTCTGACATGCACTATTAACGCTTGAGCGTGCCTGTATTCTCCACCATCTGTGACGTCACGAGAGGCTACACAGCTTTCAGCGGGATTGCTCAAGTAGTGCAAGGAGACCAGGTTCAACCAAAACAAGGATTTTATTAAAGGTCTTGGGAAACTAACGAAATTATAACACAATTCTGTTCTCTGGTGGCTCTTAAGGGTTAACAGTTCAGGGATGTCTCTTCCACATCCAAAATCATAACTCTCCCTCGCTCAAATAACTTTTCCCCAGTCTTACTGTCTTCCACGTTGCAGCTAGTGGCCAACCCAGCCAAACGTCCTTCCAAATGTCCCACACGTATTTCCACAGGTGCATATATCCAAAGGTGAGTATTTCCCAAAGGTAAGTATCTCCAAATCCTTATATTCCTCATGGAAGTGGACGTGCAGCACTCTTGTCCTCCAGAGAGCCCAGCTTGGAGACTGTGTCTCTCCCCTTCCCAAACCTTCAGCTCATCAGCTCCTGATTGGTTTCAGCTGCGTGGGAAGGGTGGCCATAGAGGGTTGGAGTTCCCGACCATACCAGCAGATGGAGCCATAGCTGTCTGGGTTTGCAGCCACCTCAGGGGGATGTAACGTCCCTCCAGGACACAGCCTCTCGTGACATCACAATACATAACATGACATTTGAAATGTCTTTACTATTTTGGAACTTTTGTGAGTAATGTTTACTGTACATTATATTGTTTATTTCGCTTTTGTTGATTATCTATTTCACTTGCTTTGGCAATGTAAACATATGTTTCCCATGCCAATAAAGCCCCTTAAATTGAAATTGAATTGAAATTGAATTGAGAGAAAGGGAGACCAGACAGAAAAAGGGAGGGAGTGAGAGAGAGGTCACCAAGTGCACCGTGAGCAGAGGTCCTTCTCAGCTAGGAGGCACTGGCAGGGACTGAGCCACCTATCTTACGGTGACAAGAGGCAAAAGGGGGGGCTTTTACCATACAGAATGTTAATGCCAAAGTTTGGGCCCCGGGGAGTGTCTCCCCATTCCCCAAAAAGAACAGATTACCTCTTCCAGGGTGCATGCATGACAGAGTCTTTTCACCCCAAAGAGTGCAGCAGATAATGACCATATAAATCACAACAGACTTATTTATATTTTCTCTCTCTCCTTCAATTGTATTTCTCCACTTCTTCTCTGCTCTCTTTTCTATCTCTCCATTTTCAATAGCTCCCTCCCTTTCCTCTACCCACTCCAGTACTTTCTTTCCTCTCACCCCCTTTCAACGCCTCTCTCTTTTGCTCTCTTCCTCTCAATCTCTCCTTCACCTTTTTTCCCCCATGTTGTCTTAAAAGATAGGGGGTACATTAGAGAAACATGCTAGAGGTTACTGATGAAAGCCATTCATATTGATTACATCGTTCCATCAAGAATTGCATGTTGTATTCGCCTCTCCAACACAGATTGGAGAGCACTTTCACTGTGGCGCAAATGGTCTCTTGTATCTGATTTACCGTCTGGTGTGCTGTAAATAAAACAGTATGTAGACAATGCTAATGCTAAATTCCATGGCTATGTCTCGAATGCCCTTCTAAACTTGAGAGAAACAGTTAAATATTAACATAAGGTGTTTACTCAAAGTTTTATTTGGATGAGGCACCATTGGATAGAAGCAATTTACCTTTGTAAGAGGAACAGCTATACCATAAACCTAGGAGTTTAGTTTTAGTTAGCTAATAAAGCAGCTTTGTTTCTCACAGTTGTAAAGTCTTCTGTACACACACCCCAACAACAACAAAAAATAGTGCCAAACAAGGGTTCTTTGGCTTGTAACCGTAGCGGATCCCATTTTGGTGCAATGTACAACCTTTTTTTGATGGTTCTATGAAGAACCATGCTCATAAGGTTCTGAATGGAACCTTAATGGGCTATAAAGAACCCGTTCCTAAGGTTCTACAACCCATTTTTATGGTTCTTTATAGAACCTTCCCCAATATCAAAGATTCTTTGTAGTTCATTTTGAAGAACCAATGTTTTTTTATTGTGGTTAGCCATATTATATTGTTAAAATTCCATAGGTTTTATTATTCTGTTACTTGTCCCTGAGGAGAGAACTGAGAACCACTGATTTAGTCAACAGTTCTCAATTGATACAAGGCCTTACGTGAGTCTTTCACAAGACACCGTAACTGGCATAGTCATATTTAGCATGTAATGACATAACACAACAGATTATATCAACTGAAATGACACTCTCACGCAAAGTTGCACAAAAAGAGCTGTGAGCAAACCAAAAATATTGTAATTATCTGCAAAGAACCATTGAAGGACTATTGAGGGGTCAATTTTAGTCATTACGGTAGAGCTATTACACTTCCATCTGTTGTTAGTATGTATCCCCTCTTTGTCCTGTTATATTTATTGTTCTGTCATTATAAGAGATTCATGAGAGAGGCCCAGTACTGTCTGTATCCCCCAGGCTCTGGGTGGGGTGGGGGTTGGGCTCTCTCTGAGTGGCTGACATTGAGACGCTGGTGTTTCTTAGCTCAGAGAGCTTGTACTTTAACCATGTGCACATCATTATAACACTGTATAAAGACATAATATCACATTTGACATGTCTTTATTCTTTTGGAACTTTTGTGAGTGTAATGTTTACTGTAAATTTTTTATTGTTTATTTCACTTTTGTTTATTATCTATTTCACTTGATTTGGCAATGTTTCCCATGCCAATAAAGCCCTTAGAGAGAGAGAGAGAGAGAGAGAGAGAGAGAGAGAGAGAGAGAGAGAGAGAGAGAGAGAGAGAGAGAGAGAGAGAGAGAGAGACTCTACAGGCACCTCCGGGGGTGTTGCGTCGCCCACATCCGCCCATTTCCATTTCGGGGGAGTTGAGACACTCTTTCCAGCTTACAAGTATTCTTCCCAGTCAAGTACTGACAGATTGGAAACAACCAAACTGGACAAGAGGTAGTAACATTGTTGAATGGCGACAGTTCCCAATTCACATGACACTAGCTATCAGTGGTGCCTTGCTTACTGTATAAGGCTTTTCACACACCACAGGGGAGGGTGTGCTATGTGCTTTAATCTAATTCACTCCACAAAATGGGCCTTTCCCTCCAAAGGGCAGTCTGAGGCGTGAAGTTGCACATTATTATTGTGTGGGAGAGATCATCGAGCCAAATCATAGGGTACCTTTTCTGGCACATCGACAATGAACATACAGGTAGTGCCAGGGAGAAAATGAGTTTGTGTGTGTGTGTGTGTGTGTCTGTGTGTTTGTGTGTGTGTGTGTGTGTTTCTCTATCTGTGTACATACCTACATGGCCTCACACAACAGGAGTCTGAGAGAGGGCAGAAGCGTGACAAATCCGGGCGTAATTTCTCGGTGGAACAGATTTAGCGTCCACCTTCTGACCAGCATCCAACAGTAACACCTTTGAAATCGCTGCTGTAGAACAAAACAAGTGTTTGGACAGCTATAAGGTGGCTCTTTCTATAAAAGCAAAGGGCCATAATCCTGATTTAAATACTAAATCATGTGTATACAGCCATAATGCCATTTAAGCTGACTAATTCCCCCCACCCAAACCTCTGTGTTTTCTACCCATGTCTCTGTTATTTCTCTCTCTCTCTCTCTCTCTTTTCATTTTAACTATAGCCATTTCCTTACTGCCTCAAAATAACAACAAAGATAACAACAACCCCATGAGTGTGGATGGTTGCTAGGCTACCCTATGGCCAGTGTGATTGGTTCTCATTATAGGCAGGATTTGAGTTTAACCCAGAGAAATTATAATTCCAGTGTCAAGATGCTTAGCTCCTCAGACACCAAATGTATACCAGAGAAGACTACTGTATTATGTACAGTAATAGCTCACACAGCTATTGAAAATAAACAAACTTAATTTCGACCCACTCTTGTACCGTGAGGCTAAATGTCAAAACAATGTAGATATTGTTTCCCCAAAATACTCGGCTGAGAAAAACTTTTGTTTACAATGTGAAACCCATCATTATAGGGATGACACTGGTAAAAGTCAGAGGAGGAATGAGGCTGTCTGAACAGTGTCTGAACGCTGTCTGAACGCTGTCTGAACGTTGTCTGAACAGTGTCTGAACGCTGTCCGAACGTTGTCTGAACGCTGTCTGAACGTTGTCTGAACGCTGTCTGAACAGTGTCTGAACGCTGTCTGAACGTTGTCTGAACGCTGTCTGAACAGTGTCTGAACGCTGTCTGAACGCTGTCTGAACGTTGTCTGAACGCTGTCTGAACGCTGTCTGAACGCTGTATGAACGTTGTATGAATTCTGTATAAACGCTGTCTTAATGTTGTCTGAATGCTGTCTGAACGCTGTATGAACGTTGTATGAATTCTGTATAAACGCTGTCTGAATGCTGTGGTCTCTGAGTGGTGGCACAATGGCTAACATCACATACAGCACAGGAGAATTGACACATTATGACAAGCAGGCCATTCCTGTTGGGGGACACAAACGGGCATATCACATGACAGCTGGGTTACAGCGACCATGGTAATGCTTCATGATGAGACGTGTTCATTCGATTGGAGGAGGCTTTGGCGTGTGTGTGTGTCCATGTGTGTGTGTGTCCGTGTGTGTGTGTGTGTGTGTGTGTGTGTGTGTGTGTGTGAGTGTGAGTATGTGTGTGTGTGTTTTTGTGTGTGTGTGTGTGTGACAGTGTGTGTGAGAGTGTGTGAGAGTGTGTGTGTGAGTGAGAGTGTGTGCGAGAGTGTGTGTGTGTGTGAGAGTGTGTGTGTGTGTGTGTGTGAGAGTGTGTGTGAGAGAGTGTGTGTGTGTGTGTTTGTGTGAGAGTGTATGTGAGAGTGTGTGTGTGAGTGTGTGAGAGTGCGTGTGAGAGTGTGTGTGTGTGTGTGAGTGTACAGTATGTACCACTTGTGTATGATTGAAGTTGTATCCATAGTTCTATCAACCTTTTATTTGTGGATCCAAATAAATTATTGGAATGAGCATGGGAGTATTTGCAGGTTTGATGAGGTAATCTCATTGTTACGGATACAGGTATCCTGTGTCTTTTTGTGTTTTTCCTCTCCTTCTGCCCTAATCACAGGTGTCCTGTATGTTCCTGATTGGTGGTCGTTGGGGTGTCTGCTGATTGCTGAGGTGGACCAATCAGTGGACATTCCTCTGCATTGCACCACCTGTTTCTGGTTTTTCAATCACACATCCCATTGTTTAAAAGCCGGTCAGTTGTGTTTGTTGTTAGAAGACTATTTTCCGTATGGGAGTATGGATACTGTGGTGTTTTGTGTACTCACTCATTTGCTGGTTACTCTGTTTGGTAACTTTGTGAGACTGTTTCTGTATATGAGTATGGATACTGTGGTGTCCTGTGTTTTGTGTACTCACTAATTTGCTGGTTACTCTGTTTGGTAACTTTGTGTGTTTCTGGGAAAAGGGGAAGTTAAGCAAGCTGCCCTTGGGCATACATTACCTGTAGAAAGAAAACTGTCTATAAACACTAGTTAGACCTGAGCGGACCACCCACTGTATTTTTGTATGATTAGCAGTAGTTTAGCGGTTCTTGAGGCAGGCAAGATCAGTTTAGGGGTGTTTTACACTATTGTTTCATTTCTTGGGTCCTGCTCAGCCCTTTTTCCCAAACCTTTACCGTGTGTTCACAAATAAACATTTTATGTTTGACGGTAGTTTATGGTTGGCGTGTAGTTTTTGTTCTCCCTGTTCCATGTCACGATTCTAATTTGCATGATTTAAGTTACGGATCTCTTCTCCATCCACCCTAGACGTTTAAAGCCACGGGGTTCGTAACACTCATCATAAAACACACCCGCCTGATCCGACAAGTTCAACCTTCTGTTGTTCCTTCCGTGGCCTCCAACTGCTCTTAGAGATCCAAGATGGCGTAGCAGTGCGGTCGTGTATTCTGTTGTGTCCTCGTGTAAATAGCCTGTTTTTTAGTTTTTTGTCTTTTATTCGTATATATTTCTCTATCTCACTTTCCATCCTTTAACTAAATATACTTTCCTGCAACCCGCCTCACCCAATGTGGAACGGATTCTATTATTTCTTTATTTTTTATCAAGAACCTACGGCTAAAACTAGCCAGCTAGCCAGCTAACTAGCTACTTGCTATTAGCCACCGTTAGCGGTCTTCACCACTGTCCGTGGCCTGCACTACCTACCAGCCAGCTCCAGCGTGGACAATTATCGGCCAGTCTGCACAGCGTGCTATCGACCCAGAGCATATCGGGTTTTCTGCCCGGAAAAACTGAATCACTGGACCTTAACACCAGACCATCGCAACTAGCTAGCTGCAACCGAATGGCTGTTGTTGGCTAATCACCACTTCCCGACGTACCAGTTAGTCTTGAGCAAGCCTTGAGCCAGGCCCATCTCCCGGCTATCTACCTCTCTGTCAACCGGACGGGACCTCCTAGTGTTGACACGGAGCCCCGCCGATCCATCAAGACTGGTCTGCCGACGTAATCGTCTGATGTGGTTTCAACAGGCTTCCCCGTTGCAATGACCACGAAGATCCATCTGCTAGCCCCGGCCCGCTAGCACGCGCAATCAACAGCCGTGCCTCCTGCTCGCCTGTGCTTTAGCAGCCTACGATCTGCTCCCGACTTACTTAGTGCTGTTGACTGGACCTTATGATCACTCAGCTACACAGCTAATGCCTGCTGGACTGTTCCTTTACACGGTACCCCATCCTGTTTATCTGTTTAGCCTCAGCCCAAACTTTGGTCGCCATTACCAGTTGTTGTCTTAGCCCTCTCGAATAACACCTGTGATTGCGTTATGCCTCTCTCCCATGTCAATGTGCCTAGCCTATTGCTGTTTGGGTTAGTTCTTATTATACAATTTCACTGTAGAGTCCCAAGTTCGGCTCAACCAGCCTCAGAGAGCTCATTTGTCCCACTCCCCATACACGCGGAGACCGGCTCAAATCGGTACATCCAGTGATGATATCTCTTTCATAGTTACCCAATGCTTAGGTGTACCTCCACTGTACTCATATCCTTCCATGTCCTTGTCTGTATATAATGCCTTGAATCTATTCTACAACACCCGGAATTCTGCCCCTTTTATTCTCTGCATCCAATGGACTAGAAAACCAGTTCTTAAAGCCTTTAGCCGTATCCTTATTCTATTCCTCCTCTGTTCCTCTGGTGATGTAGAGGTTAACCCAGGCCCTGTAGCCCCCAGTATCACTCCTACCCCCCAGGCACTATCATTTGTTGACTTCTGTAACCGTAAAAGCCTTGGTTTCTTGCATGTTAACATCAGAAGCCTCCTCCCCAAGTTTGAGTTATTCACTGCGTTAGCACACTCTGCCAACCCTGATGTTCTAGCAGTGTCTGAATCTTGGCTTAGGAAGGCCATAAAAAATTCAGAAATGTCCATCCCGAACTACAACATTTTCCGTCTCGATAGAACTGCCAAAGGGGGCGGAGTTGCAATTACATTTTAGTCATTTAGCAGACGCTCTTATCCAGAGCGACTTACAGTTAGTGAGTGCATATATTTTTTATACTCTACTGTAGAGATAGCCTGCAGAGCTCTATCATACTATCCAGGTCTGTGCCCAAACAGTTTGAGCTTCTACTTCTAAAAATCCACCTTTCCAGAAATAAGTCTCTCACTGTTGCAGCTTGCTACAGACCCCACTCAGCCCCCAGTTGTGCCCTGGACACCTCAGAGTTCGTACTGCTTGGTGACCTAAACTGGGATATGCTTAACACCCCGGCCGTCCTACAATCCAAACTAGATGCCCTCAATCACACACAAATTATCAAGGAACCTACCAGGTACAAACCTAAATCCCTAAACATGGGCACCCTCATAGATATCATCCTGACTAATTTACCCTCTAAATACACCTCCGCTGTCTTCAACCAGGATCTCAGCGATCACTGCCTCATTGCCTGCGTCCGTAATGGGTCCGCGGTCAAACGACCACCCCTCATCACTGTCAAACGCTCCCTAAAACACTTCAGCGAGCAGGCCTTTCTAATTGACCTAGCCCGTGTATCCTGGATGGATATTGACCTCATTCCGTCAGTAGAGGATGCCTGGATGTTCTTCAAAAGTGCTTTCCTCTCCATCTTAAATAAGCATGCCCCATTCAAAAAAATCTGAACTAAAAACAGATATAGCCCCTGGTTCACCCCAGACTTGACTGGCCTTGACTTGACCAGCAGAAAACATCCTGTGGCGTACTGCATTAGCATCGAACAGCATCTTTTCAGGGAAGTCAGGAACCAATATACACAATCAGTTATGAAAGCAAAGGCTAACATTTTCAAACAGAAATTTGCATCCTGTAGCACTAACTCCAAAAAGTTTTGAGACACTGTAAAGTCCATGGAGAATAAGATAACCTCCTCCCAGCTACCCTCTGCACGGAGGCTAGGAAACATTGTCACTACTGAAAAATCTACGATAATCAAAAATGTCAATAAGCATTTTGCTACGGCTGGCCATGCTTTCCACCTGGCTACCCCTACCCCGGCCACCAGCTCTGCACCCTCTGCTGCAACTTGCCCATGCCTCCCCCGCTTCTCCTTCACCCAAATTCAGATAGCTGATGTCCTGAAAGAGCTGCTAAATCTGGACCCCTACAAATCAGCTGGGCTAGACAATCTGGACCCTTTCTTTCTAAAATTAGCCGCCGAAATTGTCGCAACCCCTAGTACTAGCCTGTTCAACCTCTCTTTCATATCGTCTGAGATCCCCAGAGATTGGAAAGCTGCCGCGGCCATCCCCCTCTTCAAAGGGGGTGACTCTCTAGATCCAAACTGTTATAGACCTATATCCATCCTGCCCTGCCTTTCGAAAGTATTTGAAAGACAAGTTAACAAACAGATCACCGACCATTTCGAATCCCACCATACCTTCTCCGCTATGCAATCTGTTTTCTGAGCTGGTCATGGGTGCACCTCAGCCAGGCTCAAGGTCCTAAACGATATAATAACCGCGATCGATAAAAACAGTACTGTGCAGCCGTCTTCATCGACCTGGCCAAGGCTTTTGACTCTGTCAATCACCGCATTTATATTGGCAGACTATATAGCCTTGGTTTCTCAAATGACTGCTTCGCCTGGTTCACCAACTACTTCTCAGATATAGTTCAATGTGTCAAATCGGAGGGCCTGTTGTCTGGACCTCTGGCAGTCTCTATGGGGGTGCCACAGGGTTCAATTCTCGGGCTGACTCTATTCTCTCTATATCAATGATGTCGCTCTTGCTGCTGGTGACTCTCAGATCCACCTCTACGCAGACGACACCCTTTTGTATACATCTGGCCTTTCATTGGACACTGTGTTAACAAACCTCCAAGCGAGCTTCAAAGCCATACAACACTCCTTCCGTGGCCTCCAACTGCTCTTAAAACGCTAGTAAAACTAAATGCATGCTCTTCAATCGAACGCTGCTTGCACCCGCCCGCCAGACTAGAATCACTACTCTCGGCGGGTCTGACTTAGAATATGTGGACAACTACAAATACCTAGGTGTCTGGTTAGACCGTAAACTCTCCTTCCAGACTCACATTAAGCATTTCCAATCGAATGTTAAATCTAGAATCGGCTTCCTATTTCGCAACAAAGCCTCCTTTACTCGTGCTGCTAAACATGCCCTCGTAAAACGGACTATCCTACTGATCCTTGACTTTGGCGATGTCATTTACAAAATAGCTTCCAACACTCTACTCAGTAAATTGGATGTAGTCTATCACAGTGCCATCCGTTTTGTCACCAAAGCCCCATATACTACCCACCATTGTGACCTGTATGCTCTCGTTGGCTGGCCCTCACTACATTTTCGTCGCCAAACCCACTGGCTCCAGGTCATCTATCAATCACTTCTAGGCAAATCCCCGCCTTATCTTAGATCATTGGTCACCATAGCAATACCCACCCATAGTATGCATTCCAGCAGGTATATCTCACTGGTCATCCACAAAGCCAACACCTCCTTTGGCCGCCATTCCTTCCAGTTCTCTGCTGCAAATGACTGGAATGAACTGCAAAAATCTCTGAAACTGGAGACACTTATATCCCTCACTAATTTTAAGCATCAGTTGTCAGAGCAGCTTACCGATCACTGCACCTGTACACAGCCCATCTGTAATTAGCCCACCCAACTACCTCATCCCCATATTGTTATTTACATTGTTATTTATTTTGCTCATTTGCACCCCAGTATCTCTTGCACATCTATCACTCCAGTGTTAATACTACAATGTACTTATTTTGCACTATGGCTTATTTATTGCCTTACCTCCATAACTTACTACATTTGCACACACTGTATATATAGATTTTCTATTGTGTTATTGACTGTACGTTTTGTTTACCCCATATGTAACTGTGTTGTTGTTTTTATCGCACTGCTTTGCTTTATCTTGGCCATGAGAACTCGTATATGAGAACTCGTTCTCAACTGGCTTACCTGGTTAAATAAAGGTGAAATAAAAAAAATTTAATCAATCTGCCAGTCGACAATATTTTCACATCTCTGGTCGCCACATGCTTTTGATACTGATCTTTCCTCTCCTCTCCTAAATGACATAAAGCTCTACTGGTGATAATCCAAATGTGGTATATTGACCAGTGGAGGCAGCAGAGGTGTCAGTTGAGGGTTGTAGATGATGTATGGGGTGACATGGAGATGCTGTGATAGTCTACTAGCTGCGGCCGCTCCCTCCCTGAGCCCACCAGACCGTTGTTGCTAATTCAGACACAGAGTTATGGTTCCCATACGGCAGCCATCGTGGTGGAGCGACTCCACAGCCACTCTGTCTGTTAGACTATTTGAGGGGAGAGAGGGTCTGTTTGTGTGTGGTGTGTTTGTGTGTGTGTGTGTGTGTGCTTACACTGGATGAATAGGCGTAGACAGTATACTTGCAAAATGAACATGTTGTGTGCATAAAAGAGAAGGTGTATGATTGCTTGTATGTTTCGTGTCCATCCGTCCGTGTTTCGCACATGACTGTGTGTGTGTGTGTGTGTGTGTGTGTGTGTGTGTGTGTGTGTGTGTTCATGTATCTTCAATAGCGGACGGTCAGCGGGAGGTGATGGAGGCTCTACACAGCAACACAGCCAGTATGAATAGGAGTGCTGGTGTGTGCGCTGTGACGACGATGAGGGCTCTGAAACAGGGATTAGCTGAGCATCATGGCCCCATTTCAAGTGTCAATCAAGGAGAGGATCTGCTCATAAAAAGGCGGTTTCAAACAGCCGCACGTGGCCATTCGTCTTTACATGGCTTTTTTTTGTTTTACCATACGTCGACTCAGTCTACTCCACCATAGCTTGAAGGTCACTATGAAAGAGATACTCACAAGCCATTGAAGCTCATTACCCATTGTGTAGTCAATTACGTGTTCATCTGCTAGGGAGAAGACACATGGATAGTTTATGGCCACTTCAGTTGAGGACTCAGGGCTGTTTCATTGTGCTGTTGTACATATTATTGTGCAAGAGCTTGAGTTCAATGTATGATGTTTGGGCTCTCTCTCTCTCTCTCTCTCTCTCTCTCTCGATAAGGAGACCTGTCACAATAGGGCAGACTATGAAAGTAAAGACAACAGGAATTATGGGTAGATGGGCGAGACAGGAGAGAAAAGCAATCGCCTCCTCTGTAAAGAAATAATTTAGAATAACCTCTGTGTGTGTGTGTTTCTGTCTTACACATCACATTTTCAACCACTGAAGTGACTCCAGTTTAGCCACAACCATCTGTAACTCTTGAGGTGTTTGTTCACCACCATCATCATCATCATCATCACCACCACTACCATCATCATCACCATCAACATCACCATCATCATAAATGTAATTGTCAGCAGTTTATTTCAACATCAGAAAAAGTTGTGTTACTATATTTGGTGTGTGTTCTGTGTTTTCCCTGCTGGTGTTGTTTTCCAGGCTGTCAATCTCCTTCAGACATTAGTGGGACCAGTGGAGGGAGTAGTGGGGCACACTGGGGACTCTCTTTGTGTCTCACTACACCTCCACCACCACTATCCCGCCCCCAATCTCCTGGAGGACTCCCAGCCAGCACAATGATTCTCATCCTCTGTTTGGGAAAAGGGAAAAGGTATACGGTGCATGGTGTGGCAGCCACGGCTCAGAGCTGGTCTGACAACCAAGGCTGCAGATACTGTACGTACAGCACGCATCAGGGAGAGTGACATGACCAACACCGTCCTCTGTTACCAAATCACCCTACTTGGTTTGATTAATTCTCTTTCTGAAAGAGTACCCTGTAATTAGTTGTTTTAGGGACTAGGGGAAAAGATAGGGGATGTGGACCTTGGCTTAGGAATCTTTTTTTATGAATTTGGAAATCAAAATGTGAAATACCTTCTTCTGTTTTGTTCCGGCCGGAAAAGAATCACATGAATCACACATGAATCACATGAAACATTATGAGGTGGAGTTTCCGAAAGAGAAGTTGGAGTTGTTTTATCTTCTGTGAGTCCCTTGACTCATGCAAAGTCAAGTTCTGCCGACTGCTCCACGACTAAGGAGCGGAATTTTAAATAGTCGAATAAAATAAAAATCCACAAGATTCCTATTATATTTACATTTTTATTCTTAAGCATCTGGTGAATTGTGACGTGAAGAGCGGGGTGGTATAATTTAATGTAATGCACAAAGAGGTGCTGTAGACTTTTAAAGTCAGAGCTCTATGAATAGGCTTCGTAATTTGTTGAATTTAATGAAACCCGGCCCAAAAGTGAGTGAAATGCTGAAATAACATTATGCGGCGGACAATGGCAGCTTTTACAGTACGAAAGCCTTAACAGCTAGACCTAATTGCCTCGTCTGTGAGGGGGCGGGAGGCGGCTGACTCCTAGGGCTGCAATGTCAAGCTGACCGATCCGACCGTCTTCCTTCTCTTTCTCTTTCCCGATCCCCAAATGAGAAAAAGTTTCAGGTCCCAGTTGATTGAACTTCCTTATCGAACTGCACATCTCTTCTCTCTCTGTCTTACTCTTAATTTAGCAGATGTTTCTTCTAAATCTTTCTTAACATATTACCTGTGGAAATAGCAGAGTTATTTAGCAGATATTTCTTCTTAACATATTACCTGTGGAAATAGTGGAGTTATTTAGCAGATACTTCTTATTCAAATCAAATCAAATTGTATTTGTCACATACACGTGTTTAGCAGATGTTATTGCGGGTGTAGCGAAATGATTGTGCTTCTAGCTCCGACAGTGCAGTAATATCTAACAAGTAATATCTAACAATTTCACAACATATACCCAATACACACAAATCTAGTAAGGAATGGAATTTAAGAATATATACATACATGGACAAGCAATGACAGAGCGGCATGGACTAAGATAGAGTAGAATATTATAGAATAAAATATATACATATGAGATGAGTGGTGCAAGATATGTAAACATTATTAAAGTGACTAGTGTTCCATTTCTTAAAGTGGCCAGTGATTTCAATAGGCAGCAGCAGCCTCTAATGTGCTAGTGATGGCTATTTAACAGTCGGATGGCCTTGAGATAGAAGCTGTTTTTCATTCTCTCGAACCCAGCTTTGATGCACCTGTGCTGACATCGCCTTCTGGATGATAGCGGGGTGAACAGGCAGTGGCTCGGGTGGTTGATGTCCTTGATGATCTTTTTGGCCTTCCTGTGACATCGGGTGCTGTAGGTGTCTTGGAGGGCGGGTAGTTTGCCCCCGGTAATGCGTTCTGCAGACCGCACCACCCTCTGGAGAGCCCTGCGGTTGCGGGTGGTGCAGTTGCCGTATCAGGCGGTGATACAGCCCGACAGGATGCTCTCAATTGTGCATCTGTAAAGGTTTGTGAGGGTTTTAGGTGCCAAGCCAAATTTCTTCAGCCTCCTGAGGTTGAAGAGGCTCTGTTGTGCCTTCTTCACCACACTGTCTGCGTGGGTGGACCATTTCAGTTTGTCAGTGATGTGTATGCCAAGGAACTTGAAGCTTTCCATTTTCTCCACTGCGGTTCTGTCGATGTGGATAGTGGGGTGCACCCTCTGCTATTTCCTGAAGTCCACGATCATCTCCTTTGTTTTGTTGATGTTGAGTGAGAGGTTATTTTCCTGGCACCACACTCCCAGAGCCCTCACCTCCTCCCTGTAGGCGGTCTCATCATTGTTGGTAATCAAGCCTACTACTGTTGTGTCGTCTGCAAACTTGATGATTGAGTTGGAGGCATGCTTGGCCACGCAGTCATGGGTGAACAGGGAGTACAGGAGGGGGCTGAGCACGCACCCTTGTGTGTCCCCAGTGTTGAGGATCAGCGAAGTGGAGATGTTGTTTCCTACCTTCACCACCTGGGGGTGGCCCGTCAGGAAGTCCAGGACCCAGTTGCACAGGGCGGGGTTCAGACCCAGGGCCTCGAGCTTAACGATGAGCTTGGATGGTACTATGGTGTTGAATGCTGAGCTATAGTCAATGAACAGCATTCATACATAGGTATTCCTCTTGACCAGATGGGACAGGGCAGTGTGCAATGTGATGGCGATTGCATTGTCTATGGATCTATTGGGGCGGTAAGCAAATTGAATTGGGTCTAGGGTGACAGGTAAGGTAGAGGTGATGTGATCCTTGACTAGTCTCTCAAAGTACTTCATGATGACAGAGGTGAGTCCCACGGGGCAATAGTCATTTAGTTCAGTTACCTTTGCTTTCTTGGGTACAGGAACAAATGGTGGCCATCTTGAAGCATGTGGGAACAGCAGACTGGGAAAGGGAGAGATTGAATATGCCCGTAAACACACCAGCCAGCTGGTCTGCGCATACTCTGAGGACGCGCCTAGGGATGCCGTATGGGCCGGCAGCCTTGTGGGGGTTAACATGCTTAAATGTCTTTCTCACATTGGCCACGGAGGAGGAGAGGCCACAGTCCTTGGTAGTGGGCCTCGTCGGTGGCACTGTGTTATCCTCAAAGCGGGCAAAGAAGGTGTTTGGCTTGTCTGGAAGCGAGATATCATGTCGGCGACGTGGCTGGTTTTCCTTTTGTAGTCTGTGATTGTCTGTAGACCCTGCCACATGCGTCTCGTGTCTGAGCCGTTGAATTGAGACTCCACTTTGTCTCTATACTGATGTTCTGCCAGTTTAATTGCCTTCCGGAGTGAGTAGCTACACTGTTTGTATTCTGCCATATTCCCAGTCACCTTGCCATGGTTAAATGCGGTGGTTTGCGCTTTCAGTTTTGCTCGAATTCTGCCGTCTATCCACGGTTTCTGGTTAGGGTAGGTTTTAATAGTCACAGTGGGCACAACATCACCTATACATTTCCTGATAAACTCAGTCACCGTTTCAGTGTATTCGTCTAAATTATTTTCGCAAGCTACCCGGAATATATCACAATCCGCGTGATCAAAACAATCTTGAACCGTGGATTCCGACTGGTCAGACCAGCGTTGAATAGTCCTTAGCACGGGTACTTCATGTTTGAGTTTCTGCCTATAGGAAGGGAGGAGCAAAATGGAGTCGTGGTCAGAGTTGCCGAAAGGAGGGCGGGGGAGGGCCTTATAACAATCCCGGAAGTTCGAATAGCAATGGTCGAGGATTTTAGCAGCGCAGGTACAACAGTCGATATGTTGATAGAACTTTGGCAGCCTAGTCCTCAAATGTTCTTCGTTAAAATCCCCGGCTACAATAAATGCAGCCTCAGGATATGTGGTTTCCAGTTTGCATAAAGTCCAGTGAAGTTATTTGAGGGCCGTCGTGGTATCGGCTTGAGGGGGGATATACACAGCCGTGACTATAACCGAAGAAAATTATCTTGGGAGATAATACGGTCTGCATTTGATTGTGAGGTATTCTAGGTCGGGTGAACACAAGGACTTGAGTTCCTGTATGTTACTACAATTACACCATGAAACACACATATTACGTGTGGAAATAGCAGAGTGGGGGAAAAACATGAGCTACAGTGTTTGCTTATAGTTTTGACATGTTGTTTTAACACCGTCTGTTCTTTCTCTCTAATGTCAAAGAATCAGGTTTTACCCTGGCTATGAAAACTGTAGCCATATACCAATTAGAAATAATCTGCATTAAATTTCCATATATATATATAATATTTTTTTTAAATCTGATCAACTTTAAATACACTTTTCCTGAATAAGAAAGGTGGCAATTGACATTGACACTGCACTACGGAGTCTTTTCCAGGTGTGCACAATCAATGAGTACTAGTAATATAAAATAATAGAAAGTGTTTCAAGGAGGTGCAATCCCACAGTGTAACGACCAATACCATCCACTACTATCTATCCAGGTCTGCTAATCAAGCCCAGTATAGCTGATCAATACCCTCGGTGGAAATAAGCTGGACAGCAGATTGGACCCCAGGGTTCGTCTGGCGGAGGTGGGAGAAGGGACGTGTGGAGAGCCAAGGGAGAGGAGGCAGATAAGAAATAGTGGGGAGGGAGGCTGAAATGGCCTGGGTCTTTATTGAGTGATTTACTCAGATAGACTCGGTTGGGGAAACGCAGGGAGACTCGGTTGGGGAAACGCAGGGAGACTCGGTTGGGGAAACGCAGGGAGACTCGGTTGGGGAAACGCAGGGAGACTCGGTTGGGGAAACGCAGGGAGACGGGTGGGGAAACGCAGGGAGACGGTTGGGGAAAGGGGCACGCCTAATGTTGTTCTCTTCAAAGATGAGCTCCAAGATGAAACCATGTTGGCTGAAGAGGGACAATAGTTCTCTTTAGCTATAGTACAGTGTTTGAGATCCAGACGTGTTTTATGATTGGGGGAGGTTGGGGTATAATGTTCTTGCTCTGTGACAATGTAAGAATTAATTTCATCTCATCAACACATATGGAGATTATATGTGTCAGTTACGCTTGTAATTGCGCTGTATGTAAATATACTGCACATTTAATCATTCTCTGTAATTTTCATGAAACTAACTTCAGACCAAGGAGATCATACAGTGGAAGTCGGAAGTTTACATACACCTTAGCCAAATGCATTTAAACTCAGTTTTACACAATTCCTGACATTTAAAATTGTTTAACTTGGGTCAAACATTTTGGGTAGCCTTCCACAAGCGTCCCACAATAAGTTGGGTGAATTTTGGCCCATTCCTCCTGACAGAGCTGGTGTAACTGAGTCAGGTTTGTAGGCCTCCTTGCTCGCACACACTTTTTCAGTTCTGCCCACAAATGTTCTATAGGATTGAGGTCAGGGCTTTGTGATGGCCACTCCAATACCTTGACTTTGTTGTCCTTAAGCCATTTTTCCACAGCTTTGGAAGTATACTTGGGGTCATTGTCCATTTGGAAGACCCATTTGCGACCAAGCTTTAACTTCCTGACTGATGTCTTGAGATGTTGCTTCAATATATCCAGTTTCCTTCCTCATAATGCCATTTATTTTGTGAAGTGCACCAGTCCCTCCTGCAGCAAAGCACCCCCACAGCATGATGCTGCCACGCCCGTGCTTCACGGTTGGGATGGTGTTCTTCGTCTTGCAAGCAAACACTTTTTCATCCAAACATAACGATGGTCATTATGGCCAAACAGTTCTATTTTTGTTTCATCAGACCAGAGGACATTTCTCCAAAGGGTACAATCTTTGTCCCCATGTGCAGTTGCAAACCGTAGTAGGGCTTTTTTAATGGTGGTTTTGAAGCAGTGGCTTCTTCCTTGCTGAGCGGCCTTTCAGGTTATGCGAAATATAGGACTTGTTTTACAGTAGATATAGATAGTTTTGTACCTGTTTCCTCCAGCATCTTCACAAGGTCCTTTGCTGCTGTTCTGGGATTGATTTGCACTTTTCGCACCAAAGTACGTTCATCTCTAGGAGACAGAACACGTCTCCTTCCTGAGCGGTATGACGGCTGCGTGGTCCCATGGTGTTTATACTTGCGTACTATTGTTTGTACAGATGAACGTGGTACCTTCAGGCGTTTGGAAATTGCTCCCAAGGATCAACCAGAAGTCTACAATTTTCTTTCTGAGGTATTGGCTGATTTCTTTTGATTTTCCCATGATGTTAAGGAAAGAGGCACTGAGTTTGAATGTAGGCCTTGAAATACATCCACAGGTACACCTCCAATTGACTCAAATTATGTCAATTAGCCTATCAGAAGCTTCTAAAGCCATGACATTATTTTCTGGAATTTTCCAAGCTGTTTAAAGGCCCAGTCAACTTAGTGTATGTAAACTTCTGACCCACTGGAATTGTGATACAGTGAATTATAAGTGAAATAATCTGTCTGTAAACAAGTGTTGGAAAAATTAATTGTGTCATGCACAAAGTAGATGTCCTAACCAACTTGCCAAAACTATAGTTTGTTAACAAGAAATTTGTGGAGTGGTTGAAAAAATGATTTTTAATGACTCCAACCTAAGTGTATGTAAACTTCTGACTTCAACTGTAATTATTTTATGATGTTTAGAGCTAATATTGGGAATATCCAACATACTGTAAATACCTATAATGCAAACACTAGTCAAACACAATAAGATTTATTTTTTATTCCAGTGTCCTCCAGGTGGGTGTTACCCACACTAGTGAATGAGGGGTATAGGTAAAGGGGTGGAGATGAGAGGTACTATATAAACTTAATCTCAGTTGTAAATAAAACGTTATCCCAACTTCCTCCCTGTATAAGTGTTGAATATTCACCAAGGTCCCACCTCTGTGGTTGTCACGGTTCCCTAAGACCGAACCCAGAAGCAGACCAGGACAAGGAGAGTTGAACGAAGGTGAGTGTTTATTTACATATTCAAAAGGTGCAGAATAATCCAGGAGACGGAGCGGGTGGCGGAGATGAGTAGGTGGAGGCGAAGTGGCAGATTAAATGATGGCACGGCAGGGGTTGGGTGAAGGTTCCGGGAGAATGACTGTAGACAGAACAAAACTGAGGTAAGTACAAGGCAGGTCAACAAGGTGCAAAACAACAAAACTAACGCTAGTACTAAGAGGCTGATACGCTGACAAAACATACTGTTAATGGCTAACGATCCGGCAGGAACTGGATGTTCGGCCAGAGCCTAAGAAGGGTGATGATCAGGACCAGGTGTGCAGATTGCTGATGGGATGCAGGTGCGGAAATCAAGAGAGCTCCCCGGAGCGTTCCCGAACCCTCGGGAAACTGGAGATCACGAGCAGAAAAACTAGTCACCAGACAGGACCCGACTCAGACTGCCGGGATCGTTACAGTGGTCATGAATCTGTTACGCAGCAGTTTCCCTCTATTTATGACGCCTCTTTACAAACGCTAAGGACACGGATTATGAATGCCGCATCAACATTTGTTTTATTATCTGCTGCTAATACCCAGCTTCCTCAGTACTAGTAGTAAGTCTTCTGTTATCAATAGCATTGATAACAATAGCCACTCTGCTTCGCTCATGTTGCTCGTTTTAACTTTGATTTAAATTAATGCATGAAATTATTTTGTCAGGAGTGGGAAAATACTATTTTTATTTTTGTCGCACTAGATGCTGTGTGTTTTGTTGGGGTGTGTAGTAAATATGTTCAATTTCTGAGGATGCCAAAAGATTATTGAGATGAGCATCACTGAAAGATTGAACGCTGAGCACATCTGAGAACGAAGCTCATCTGAACGACTTTACCAAGGACGTTGTAGTAGCTAATGCTTTCACTCAGCTAATGCGACTACTCAGGCTAATTCACATTCAAGATATTGTATTGTATGGTGGCATAGCCTACAGTGCATTCGGAAAGTATTCAGACTCCTTCCTATTTTCCACATTTTGTTACGTTACAGCCTTATTCTAAAATGGATTTTTTTTTAAACAATCCTCAATCTACACACAATATCCCATAATGACAAAGCGAAAACAGGTTTTTTTGAAAATGTTGCACATTTATTAAAAATAAAAAACAGAAATATCTTATTTACATAAGTATTCAGACCCTTTGCGATGAGACTCGAAATTGAGCTCAGGTGCATCCTGTTTCCATTTATCAACCTTAAGATTTTTTTAACGACTTGATTGGAATGGTAAATTCAATTGATTGGACATGATTTGGAAAGGCATACACCTGCCTATATAAGGTCCCACAGTTGACAGTGCATGTCAGAGCAAAAACCAAGCCAAGAACGCAATGGTCACTCTAATAGAGCTCCAGAGTTCCTCTGTGGAGATGGGAGAATCTTCCAGAAAGACAACCACCATCTCTGCAACACTCCACCAATCAGGCCTTTATGGTAGAGTGGCCAGACGGAAGCCACTCCTCAGTAAAAGGCACATGACAGCCCGCTTGGAGTTTGCCAAAAGGCACCTAAAGGACTCAGACCATGGGAAACAAGATTCTCTGGTCTAATGAAACCAAGATTGAACTCTTTGGCCTGAATGCCAAGCGTCACGTCTGGAGGAAACCTGCCACCATCCCTACAGTGAAGCATGGTGGTGGCAGCATCATGCTGTGGGGATGTTTTTCAGCTGCAGGGACTGAGAGACTAGTCAGGATAGAGGAAAAGATGAACAGCGCAAAGTACAGCGAGAAAATTGATGAAAAACTGTTCCAGAGCGCTCAGGACCTCAGAATAGGGAGAAGGTTCACCTTCCAACAGGACCACGACCCTAAGCACACAGCCAAGACAACGCAGGAGTGGCTTCGGGACAAGTCTCTGGCCTAGCCAGAGCCCGGACTTGAACCCGATCTAACATATCTGGAGGGACCTGAAAATAGCTGTGCAGCGACGCTCCCCATTCAACCTGATAGAGCTTGAGAGGATCTGCAGAGAAGAATGGAAGAAACTCCCGAAATACAGGTGTGCCAAGCTTGTAGCGTCATACCCAAGAAGACTCGAGGCTGTAATCACTGCCAAAGGTGCTTCAACAAAGTACTGAGTAAAGTGTCTGAATACTTATGTAAACTTAATATTTCAGTTTTAAATATTTAATACATTTGCAAAAATTGCTTTGTCATTACGGGGTATTGTGTGTAGATTGATGAGGGGGGAAAAAAACAATGTAATCCATTTTTGAAATAGGCTGTAACGTGACAAAATGTGGAAAAAGTCAAGGGGTCTGAATACTTTCCGAATGCACTGTATATCACTGTATATCCTGGGGGTCTGTAAATGTAGATCAGTAGGCAATGCATTACAATAAAGCACCCCAAAAAATCTAAGTTCAATCCCCCAGGACCTTTCCACAAATACCTATCACACGTCTCCCTAGGTGTCCTCAGGATGAACAGCATCCAGATAGAAGATCCAATGAAGTTTTCTATGGAGTGCGTTCAGGAGAGGCGAAAAGTCATTTTAATGAGTCGCTCAAAAGAATGCCAGTCGTGTAATTCGCTAAATGGCCCCGGATCCTTTTATAAAGTGACGAGCCCAGCACATAGAGAAGGCTAATTAACGCCACACTCACAATAGGAAGGAACAAATTATGGGCCCGGCTTCAAAATGTCAAGATAACCAATTATCAAATGAAAATGGCCTTTACTGGCGCCACGTTTGCCACAGGTGATGAAACCACCTGGGATAATGGGGAAAAAAGGAGGGAAAAGTTAATGGATTTTCCAGACTATCCATGGCTGATCATAGAATGTGTAATAGGTGGAACCATAAACGTGTAGCTAATGCCTGGAATGCCCAGGTTGAATACTTTTCGAAAAGTATTTGGCGCAAAATGAAAGATCCTAAGTCACTGTACAAATGGACACCATATTCGGTACAATACTATTTGAAAGAGCTCCAGTCATTTTACAAATGGACGCCATACATGCAATAATATTTGGCTAAAAACATTGCGAAACAGATTCATCGTGCCATGTTCTCGCTCTAGCGCTCTCTCTCTTTCTCTCTCTCTCTAGATCGCTCTCTTTCACTCCCCTTCTCTCCCCTGTGTGCATAGACATTCATCAAGACTTTATAAGCCAACATCAATAGCACTTCAACTTCCAGGAGAGCTTCCCCACACCCGAGTGACCTGTCATTGTTTGACCTGCCATAATTAATTTATATTCATTCCGTTTTGTTTAGCAATTCAGTCCACTACACAGATCATAATCTCCTCTGACAAAGGTACCAGGACCTATATTGTTCTCCAGGCAGTTGCCCGGGAGACGGAGATAGACATCATGTATTAGTGAAGAATGGGCCTCCGAGTGACTGATATCTCAGGTAGACGAAGTGCACTCTCAGGTGAGAGAGAGAGAGAGAGAGAGAGAGAGAGAGAGAGAGAGAGAGAGAGAGAGAGAGAGAAGTGTGGGGGGGAGAAGAGATGCATTCCCCAATGTTGTTTCAACATAATTTGTCAACCTATTCTGACGTGGAATCTACTTGGAAAATACATTGGATTCTGAAAAAAGTAAGCTGTTGTTTTGAGGGTAAAATTTCAACCACAGGATTGTGTTATCATGGTAACCAAATTTCAACATAGACAAACCTTGTATAGAATATGTTGAAATTGTACCTTTAAACTAACGTCAGCTCTTCAACGTTATATCCACTATCAGAAGAAAAAAAACAATAGGCTGGGCAGCACCTCTCCTACGGGAGAATTCATCCATCTACAGCTACACGTTGGTCTCCCATCCAGGATTCTAACCAAGCCCAGCCCTGCTTAGCTATGATATTAGTCACTGACCGTTACCAATGTGCTATCGGGAGAATAATTGTTGAGCAATACCCACTTAAAAATGAAATAGATTTACTGTTGCTATCAAAGTCATTCCAAATGGTAGGTTTAACAGAGCAAATTAAATGTGACCATACTTTATCACTCATATCATCAATGATATTATTTAGGACTAGCATGCAAAGGTCGTCACAGGTCTGTGAAGAGCTTCAGAATCAGAATTCAGAATCTCGAACGGTATTTTTCACTTACACCATGTACTTCTCATGTAATCTCAACTGCAGTCCAGGTCTTTAGATGAAGCACAGTGAAAAGTAACACATTCATCTGTTGTAATAAACACAATATCTGACATTGTACTCACATTTGAACTTTGTTTCCGCTTTTAGATGGTCGAAAGCGTAGTGATAACAGATTGGAAATGCAACTAACTTTTGGCTTTCTTTTTGAGTGGGTTAATATAGGTTGTAATCTCATTGATCATCATCTCAACCAAATATTACCAAATTATCCATGTTGAAATGATGTGGTGTGCCTAGTGGTTTGTGTGTGAGATGAAGGATGCACTGAGTGAAGGGGGGACAGAAAGATACACGTTCAGCCTGTATTTTCCATTGAAATACATTTTGACAGTGAGCGCCCACTAGGATCTGAGGACTGGGAGCCATTTTGACGTTTCATACCTGCCTCAGAGAAGCAGGGAGCTGAACTGGAATAGATAGATATATCTCAGGGCTGGGTGTTTTCTTTCCTCATTGTTTTTCTCCTTCCCCCTGTTTTTAACAGGAAGCTGAGCTGTTGTTGTCTTATTTTCTACTGATCAGTAGGACAGTGCACACGCACTGGAAACACTGCACATCACACACACACACACACACACACAAATAAAACAGCGATGGGGAGAGTAACCTAGCCCTGCACTCAAAATGACAGTGCATCAGTCACGTTGACACTATTTTCTGGAGAGCCACTTAATCCACAGAAACAATTGGGAGCCAATCTTCTCTGACACTAAAGGGGGGGGGGCTCCAAACTGCTTCTGACTGACTGACTCACCGGCCTGCCTGCCTGCCTGCCTGCCTGCCTGCCACCCGGCTTAATGCATGCAAATAACAGACAGCCATTGATATGGGCAGATTTAGTACGCTTCACAAATTTTTAGGTCACAAGAAGAGGAGGGTAATTCGGCAACATTATTCCGTCCTCCAAATCCCTAATCATGCCTCTAGTATTACCCTCTCTGTAATTTGGGAGGAATAATCCAGACCATTGTATCTATCACCCCCCCCAAACCCTTCAGAAGACAGGGCCGTTCCTTTTCTGACAAGTCCCAGCTACCAGAGGGAGAGGGGAGAGGAGAGACACGGTGAGGTTCGGGCTGTGGCTGTTGTCAACGCTGGTATTATGACATGACAGAACATGACTCAAGTCTTATCCCCCTCCTGACGCCCCCTCCTTCACCCCACCACCAACACTGCTGCCTAACATGCCTCATCCCATAGAAAAAGCTCACAGTAGTTCTCCTCAGGAATTTATTTTAAAGTTTTGGAGACTTTTGTATTTGCGGCCAGTTGTCTTGGATGAGTCACTGATACGACGTGATTGACCGACTGAGATGTAACAGTGAATGTATTAATTTTTCTGTGATATCTCCACTGTGAAAATACCAAACTGCCTCAGTTGTTGAAAAGAAAACCCCTTGTCGGTCATGACCATAAGTTATTTGTAGATAGTGGTCTACAATATCAACATCTAATAGCGGACACGCATAAAGATGCTAGCCCCCATGTAGGCCTTAAAGATGCTAGCCCCCATGTAGGCCTTAAAGATGGTGGCCCCCATGTAGGCCTTAAAGATGGTGGCCCCCATGTAGGCCTTAAAGATGGTGGCCCCCATGTAGGCCTTAAAGATGGTGGCCCCCATGTAGGCCTTAAAGATGGTGGCCCCCATGTAGGCCTTAAAGATGGTGGCCCCCATGTAGGCTACATACCACATATGCCTAATTTGCTCTCCGTTACTCTTTTTTAGTATCGAAATTAGCAATTACCACAGAATGCATTAACCCAACTTTAGCTCCAAGACAGCAGCAATTTTAAAAAACAAAAAAAGTATATTGTGTGGATTTATTGGCACATTGAACCATGTTGCATGCCGTAGTCATAGTGTGCCTACGGTGGGATGGTTACCCAAGAGCCAGTGCAGTCACCCTGCGTTCTGGTACGGTGCGACTTTGTCACATCTAGTTCTCAAAGACACCCTCTTATTTCACACTCATGCCTACTGTTGACGCTAATAAACTATTTACGATATTTAATCTGAAAAATAAAATAAAAGCATGATGGCTGAATGCTTTGCAAAGGCAGCCAACATCGGCCCAAAAACATTGGGCATGGTTACAAGTATATTTTCTCAAAATATGATCAACATTAGTGTTTAATTATAAGAAGTCCTCTGTAGCTTAGCTGGTAGCTCAGCTGGTAGAGCACGGCGATTGGAACGCCAGGGTAGTGGGTTTGATCCCCGGGACCACCCATACACAAAAAAATAAAAAGTAATAATAATGTATGCACGCATGACTGTAAGTCGCTTTGGATAAAAGCGTCTGCTGAATGGCATATTACATTATTAAGTCACAAACACTTCTGCACTTTGCCAATGCAGTTGTGTGCTTCCCTCATCCTACACAAAGAGATCTACAGGGCTCCGTGGTTCCTTGAGATGTGCATATGGGGGCAGTCATGTGCTTGTGGGAAGTGGGAAACTGGGAAGTCGTAAGTCCGACATGATTGTGTTCAATTGCTTTTGAAGTCGGAACAATTCTTAAAACAATAAGATTTTAGCTAGCTTGATAAGCTAGCTAACGTTTCTAATAATACATTTAGCTAGCTTGCCAATATGACGTTGACAATATGATCAAACTATCTGTATTATCCACATTGATAAGTTTGTAATTGTCAAAAACAGATTTGTCATATTTTGGTTGAAAAGGTCAAAGGTCAGTGGTGAAACATCACAACTTGTAACTTATTTCCCAGTTGTAATTACGACTTGGAGGGTTGTTCAAGTAAAACTTCCCAGTCGGAACTCTGAACTTCCGATAACTCTGACAGCATGTGAACATCCCATAGGCTGTGGGCTTCATCCCGGTTACTCCCTATCCACACCCATAATCACTTCCTGGTTTGAGTTCATGTTGGGGTCATGAAATGTTTGGTAACTAGGAAACTGTTTGTAGTTAAAAGCTTAGTTCTCACGCCATACTCCTATTGAGAACTTTCTCAAAGATGTAAGGGATATTGCACTGTATCAGAAGAAGTTTCCTTTTGTGGACTATTGACTTGCAAGAACCAAAGTGTGGATGGCCATTTCTAAGGCCTACTTTTGGGGCTTAAATTTTGAGGTTCTGTCTGGACTATTTCTCATTTGGATTATTACAACTACTAACAACTGAATTAGTCAAATCAATCTTTTTTTTATTCTTCTCGTGGCTGGATTAATTTAATTTGTGTTTATTTGGGATGGAACTGAATTTCGTCCCGAAGTAAGAACGTCTCAAACAATAAGACAGTATACATTCCGAAACTCAGTTTAATGCTAGGCGTATTGTGAAGTGATATCTTCAACAGTTCTCTGAAAATCCAGGGGGTGTGGAACAAGATGTCAAGAGTCCCAAAATAGTCGGAGAGAGAAGCCGTGGTTGTACAGTAGAGCCGCTATGTTCAGTCACTGCTAGTTCACTCTCCCCTCCCCTTCAAAAGAACAGAAATGCCATGACAGTTTACCGCTCAGGCTACACTACAAAGAGGTACCTAACAGTGGGCTAAATGCCCTGGAGAGCTTTTTACACCTTGCTAGCTTGTGTTTTTCCCAGGGCAAACATGGTCATGCTTTAAAAAGGTGGTGATGCACCCACGTATATATTTTCACAAATGCAAAATATACACTTACTCAGAGGTGGGACCAAGTCACGATTATTCGAGTCACAAGCAAGTCACAAGGTCAGTCTTTTTTATTTTTTATTATTTCACCTTTATTTAACCAGGGAAGCCAGTTGAGAACAAGTTCTCATTTACAACTGCGACCTGGCCAAGATAAAGCAAAGCAGTGCGATAAAAACAACAACACAGAGTTACATATGGGGTAAAAAAACATAAAGTCAAAAAATACAACAGAAAATATATATACAGTGTGTGCAAATGTAGCAAGTTATGGAGGTAAGGCAATAAATGGGCTATAGTGCAAAATATTTACAATTAGTATTGACACTGGAATGCTAGATGTGCAAGAGATTATGTGCAAATAGAGATACTGGGGTGCAAAAGAGCAAAATAAATAACAATATAGGGATGAGGTAGTTGGGTGGGCTAATTTCAGATGGGCTGTGTACAGGTGCAGTGATCGGTAAGCTGCTCTGACAACTGATGCTTAAAGTTAGTGAGGGAGATAAGAGTCTCCAGCTTCAGAGATTTTTGCAATTTTTTCCAGTCATTGGCAGCAGAGAACTGGAAGGAATGGCGGCCAAAGGAGGTGTTGGCTTTGGGAATGACCAGTGAGATATACCTGCTGGAGCGCAGAATACGGGTGGGTGCTGCTATGGTGACCAATGAGCTAAGATAAGGCGGGGATTTGCCTAGCAGTGATTTATAGATGGCCTGGAGCCAGTGGGTTTGACGACGAACATGTAGTGAGGACCAGCCAACAAGAGCGTACAGATCAGTGGTGGGTAGTGTATGGGGCTTTGGAGACAAAACGGATGGCACTGTGATAGACTACATCCAATTTGCTGAGTAGAGTGTTGGAGGCTATTTTGTAAATGACATCGCCGAAGTCAAGGATCGGTAGTATAGTCAGTTTTACGAGGGCATGTTTGGCAGCATGTGTGAAGGAGGCTTTGTTGCGAAATAGGAAGCCGATTCTAGATTTAACTTTGGATTGGAGATTCTTAATGTGAGTCTGGAAGGAGAGTTTACAGTCTAACCAGACACCTAGGTATTTGTCCACATACTCTAGGTCAGACCCGTCGAGAGTGGTGATTCTAGTCGGGTGGGCGGGTGCCAGCAGCGTTCGATTGAAGAGCATGCATTTAGTTTTACTAGTGTTTAAGAGCAGTTGGAGGCTACTGAAGGAGTGTTGTATGGCATTGAAGCTCGTTTGGAGTCTCAAGTCAAGTCCCAAGTAAAACAAGTCTTGAGTCAAGTCCAGTCCAGTCATGCATTCTAAGAGCAAGTCAAGTTTTTTCAAGTCAAAAATCTATACATGCAATGACTTGTTCAACTACAAATCTTTGTTCATTTATTGAGGCTACCTTTCTGGTAGTTGAACAAAATCCATGGAGACTCTGTGCCACAAAATGAGACAAAATGTTACAAAACCTGGCCAGAGTAAGTTATCAGTCTCAAGTCAAAGTCGTGTCCCCAGTCTTAAGGCTCCAACAACCAAATAAACGGTCCCTTTTCATTATTTTGTCTACAACACATTTTGATGATGTAATTGTAAAGTAGGGACCTTGCAGCAGTCCTAAGGGCATGAACTCAGCAGGTAGCTTAGTGGTTAAGAGCGTTGTGCCAGTAACCGAAAGGTAGCTGGTTCTAATCCCTGAGCCGACTAGATGAAAAATCTGTCGATGTGCCCTTGAGCAAGGCACTTAACCCTAATTGCTCATGTAAGTCGCTCTGGATAAGAGCGTCTGCTAAATGACTAACATGTAAATGTAAGACAAGGCAGGTGGACGTGCTCATTGTAGATGTATTTACAGGTCTTGGTGACCCAATGGTAAAAGCACCATATCGTAGAAAATATACAAGTAGATTTACAAAATATACACGGGCAATAGCGCAAAAAGAAATAGCCTATCTCGGGCTTCACCTGTTCTATCTGAATGGACACCGGTAGAGGGCAAGACTGTACTGCCTCCCCCTTCAGAAACCAAAATCGAATCTGTCTAACAGGAGCTCAAACAGCTACATATAAGCACTTGGCCCCTCCCAGGACCATACAATCACCCAATTGGCAATTACAACCAATAATCGGGTTCTACAATGTTAAAGTCAATCACCACATCCATTGTTACATTGGTACATTCATCTTAATCAGACTGAATGGTTATTAATGATATTTCATCACCATTCATTCCTACATGGAACGATCATTTTCTCTTCTGAAAGTAAGCAGGACCAAGGCACTCTTCATATGCTTCATTTAAATGCCTTTTATTTGTGTGGCATGTTCAATGGAAAAAAACAAAGTTTTAAAACTCTGACGCGTTTCAGCTGCATGGCCTTCATCAGCGGAGTGCAAAGATATACAACGTACTGACTCCAAAGCGTGGCGCTCATGCCACGTAGCCTATGTCTACACGCGCTGAGGCGCGCGCTCCTATTACACACAACCAGAACGACGGAGACATAGGACACAGACACGTAGAACTCCGACATAACCCGCAAAATATGAACAAAGGAAAACATACATTGAATTAAATAAACAGAACTTCTGCATCATGAGTCTTGCGAACGTTCACGTGCACAGTAAACATCTCGTTCCACTCAGAGATAATAATAATAATATGCCATTTAGCAGACGCTTTTATCCAAAGCGACTTACAGTCATGTGTGCATACATTTTTACGTATGGGTGGTCCCGGGGATCGAACCCACTACCCTGGCGTTACAAGCGCCGTTCTCTACCAATTGAGCTACAGAGGACCAAGATGAATGGTAAATGTAAATGTTCCCGTATCAAACATGACACAGAAATGTCTAAGCGTTGCAATAAACGGTACAGGGATGGAATGACGAAATGCTAGCAATTATTGTACTATTAGATGGGATACAGATTTACCAAATCTGCATTTACACCTGTGAAAGGCAATTCATCAAGAGAACAAAGCTTCATAAGTAAATTATCAATTTCAAAAGTTTAACCAAGATGCTTTTGGAATAAACCGTTTTATATTCTTGATCACCAAATAACTTTTGGAGCTGCATATGTATTTATTATGGCAATCCCTGCAATTTGACGTTTGTGCTGCAATCTGTTCGCTATCTCACCCTAACGGTGTGTTGATTGACAGTTTGCTGGTCCAATCAGAGGGCCGAGTGTGAATTTCACTAGCCAATCTGTTGCAAGTTTGTTTTGCAAGGGCGATGCTGCGGCTACTGTCTCCGGCTGCATGGAGAGTAGGCCTAGTCCATGGAGACTCTGCGCAACAAAATGAGTGACAAAATGTTACAAAACCTGGCCAAAATTAGCAATCAGTCTCAAGTTAATGTCGAGTCCCAAGTCTTAATGCTCCATGTCCAGGTCAAGTCTCAAGTTATTTTATTTAATATCAAGTCGAGTCTTAAGTCATCAAGTCTTTTTCAATAACCATGTTTCCATCCACAGCTTTTGGGCAAGTAAAATCATAGCATCTAAAAAACATGACAGCTGTGGTGGAAACAGGTCGTTTCGGTACAATTGTATAAATGCCGACAGATAATTTGTTCTTTTGACATGGTGGGATCTTTTTGTGTTGGTAAAATTAATTATCCCTTTATGTGGTGGAAATGCCTTTATGTGCAATTACTGATATAATCATCATATCAAAGTAAACTTGGAGTCACACGATGATATATGGTGTGTGGTCCTCCCAATATGTTGATATGGTGTGTGGTCCTCCCACTATGATGATATGGTGTGTGGTCCTCCCAATATGTTGATATGGTGTGTGGTCCTCCCACTATGATGATATGGTGTGTGGTCCTCCCACTATGATGATATGGTGTGTGGTCCTCCCACTATGATTATATGGTGTGTGGTCCTCCCACTATGATGATATGGTGTGTGGTCCTCCCACTATGATCATATGGTGTGTGGTCCTCCCACGATGATTATATGGTGTGTGGTCCTCCCACTATGATGATATGGTGTGTGGTCCTCCCACTATGATCATATGGTGTGTGGTCCTCCCACTATGATCATATGGTGTGTGGTCCTCCCACTATGATGATATGGTGTGTGGTCCTCCCATTATGATCATATGGTGTGTGGTCCTCCCACTATGATGATATGGTGTGTGGTCCTCCCACTATGATGATATGGTGTGTGGTCCTCCCACTATGATGATATGGTGTGTGGTCCTCCCACTATGATGATATGGTGTGTGGTCCTTCCACTATGATCATATGGTGTGTGGTCCTCCCACTATGATCATATGGTGTGTGGTCCTCCCACTATGATCATATGGTGTGTGGTCCTCCCACTATGATCATATGGTGTGTGGTCCTCCCACTATGATGATATGGTGTGTGGTCCTCCCACTATGACTTGGGAACCCATGCAGTTAATTGATGATTTAATAAGTTATGATGAATTTCACAGGATGGTGAAAGTTGACAGTGATCTTAATGCTCCTTTTCAAAAAAATACAGAGGGTCTTATTCTGGTGACATGATGATCGATGCTTGACTGCTGTTTGACAAATACAAATATTCTCACTCCGTGTGTGAACCCTAACCCCATAAAGATGTGTAGTCATTTAACCTTTTTGTTTTTAGAAAATTATTTATTGCTGATATGAAAGATAAGTTCCTTATGTTTCCAAAACTGCACCGTAAACGATGCGTGTAATGCCGTATGTCCACCAAATGCCCAAGGGTTTTGCCTTGTCTAGTCCGCATTTTGTCTGTACTTGAAGCACATGTGGTGGATGTGAGGCTTAATGTTTTTAGAGCAAGCATCGGGGCTCAAGGTTAGCGTCTATGAATCGGCTAGGTTGACTCCTGAGCTGTGTGTGAACAGCATAGAGAGACGGGACCGAGAGGTGAGAATAATTGCATCTGTGAAAATGTCTTTACAGGTAGGCGATAAAGCTGAAATAGATGCCCTTCTGTTTTACTATAAAATAAAGTAAAAGTTTTGAAGCAATTTTTTGCTAGTTTAACACCCCTTTAAAACCTCCAATACTGTTGAACTCACAGGAGGCTGCTGAGGGGAGGACGGCTCGTAATAATGGCCGGAACGTTGAAAATGGAATGGCATCAAACACCTGGAACCGTGTGTTTGATACCATTCCACTGATTCCGCTCCAGCCATTACCATAAGCCCCTCCTCCCCAATTAAGGTGGCACCAACCTCCTGTGGTAGAACTGCATCCATTGGTACAGAACTCAAGGATGGGAACGAAAATCATCTGTGGGGTGTTAAATACTGTACCAGAAGGGGGGGAAAAAACGCAGCAAGCAAAACTATACACTACACATCTACTGGTTTTTGAAGCTGATTGATAAGGCCTATGCTGTGTGCCACCAATATGTACATTGAGAAAGTTTTCTTCTCTCGCAGGAGTTTAGCGAATGTGGAACCTATCATTAATTGAGCGAGTTAGCCTTGGTAAAGTCCCAACACCTGGTGCCACAGCCTTAGCGTAGCATCACTCAGCAACAGAAGCATGCATACAGACACCGGTGGGATCACGGGAACCAGAACCCCACTTCAAAACAATTGGCACATGTATTATTAACCAAAAATATTTTGCGGCCGCAGCAGTGACGCATACCGCCTATACAGGTAAAAATGAACAGAAGTTATGGGGTATTTTTAGAGAGGAGATGGATATATGTGCGCAACTTCTCGTTGGTTTATCCCCTCGTGGATTTATGAATTACTATGAATCATGGAAAGTTTGGAAGTTACTGTTTCTTCCAAATAACTTTTACATGTTTCCTGCTGAGTTGGCTGATTTCATGACAATGTCATTTTCACTGTTGGTTAATGAATATGTCATTATCTATGTAATTATTTACTCAGTGGGTGTGCCCCTATAGAGAACCAGACTAGAAAAGAATTGAATCCAGAAATTGAAATATTCATTCCATTAACAAACATATTCGTTATACAAGTGTTGACCAAATTTTTACCTACTGACTCACCCTATGAGATGGACATTGTAGTTCTACAGTATCTTATGCAGTGTTTGAGAAAATGAGAAATTAGCATATTGTTACATTGTGAAATAATTGAAATTAACTTCCTAAATCATGCATATAAAAATAATTAATTGTTTTGTGTGTTCTAGTGGCCTATTGTACTGTTTTTGAATGCATTTGTAATCATCACCTGCATTCATTTTACGAAACAGTGTTAGAATTGTGCCTGGCCTTGGTTGAGAAAATGACCACCAAGCCTACAGATATCTAAATAAACATATATGTTGTCCCGTCCAATAAAGATGTGAACATACACAACCCAAGTGCCAATCAAAAAAGGATCCCTAAATATACCTCCCTACCGTATCTCAAGAGCATATTGTCTTTATAAATAGTAGCCAACGACAGAGGGCGATCAAGAGCAGGGATTTGGGCTGGCCACTGCTGGAATTCAGAGGAGCTTCAAAATGCAGCTGCAACAGTAAAAAGACTCGTTGCCCTTCTCATGTTTATTTTATTGCGATGCCATACACTCAGCGCACGCACAGCACAGTAGGATACAGTACACGGGTCTCCCCGTATGAAGTGGGAGAGAGGGGAAGCCCTTTACGCGCGGCTGTAATTATGAATGCTGACGTTCAGTGACGCACACGCACGCACTCACGTGCATTAGGGTTGATTAATGTACACGATTCCGCTTTGGGATCAATTATATCTCTTATCACGGAAGGTGTTTTGGATTTACGCTTGTTTATGCATTTCAATATATGGAGTGGAATTGCCTACCATAGGCTCACTATAGGCTAACCTACTGATATATAGCCTACAGGACTTATGTATTCTTTCGATGTAACTTTATGCCCCAAACCCCCAAATCTCTACCATATACATTTTGCATATCTGAACCGCTTCTATACTGCAAAAAGCAAATTTGACGTTAATCCACTCATGCATCTGATATGAAATACTTTATGACTACACGGATTGCAGCATTACACGCGCCTTTAATTGGGGTAGTTATGTGTGGGTTGCGCAGTGACCGAGTCGCAGGCACTGACTAGCCCATCCACCGAGGTGTATCGGCTCCAGTCATGGAAATAAGAGACTAGGTAACAAAAGAAACGGGGCTGAAAATAAAGAGCTGAAAGCGAATACACTGAGCTTGTTGCTCCGGACAGAATCAAGCCATAGGCGACCACACACATTCATTAACCACAGAGAGAAACCACATAGCTGCACTCAGAATCACATCTCTCATCCATACTACCCTGGGGGAAAAAAGGAATCATGTAGAAATACACGATGACTAGACGAGGGAGCGTAATTTGTTAAAGATATGACTTAGATATTGCGTCGTACATGCGTAAAACATGCGTTAAAGTTTACGGAAAGGCTTTGACAGCAAATGGAACTGGCGGCGCATTGATATAGTCGTGCCATCATTCGAAATTGAGCTACGACTGTCTCAACTTTAGTGAGAAAGATATATACGGGCTTCATAGCACCGTCTACTGTAGCCCTACAGACATCATATCCCTGTGTAATAACCAAAGCACCCATCATGTCAAATGCGGCAGTCGAAGATTTGCTATTGGCACATTATAAGCCATAATGCAATTTACGCATTGAATGAACCATCCTCTGTAAAAGGGTCCATGGAAGAATGTATATTTTCCAAACCATCTCACTATACCCCCGCACCCTGACTAACACTATTCGAATGGGTCGTTTGTGAACACATCTTTCCCTTTATATTAACAAGAAAAAAATCCCCCCTTTCTTTCTCGCTCTCCCTCCCTCCCCCTCCTTTCAACACATACTCGTCGGCTACCCTCCAGACTAAACCTATATACCCATCAAGTACAGACCTGGTTACGTGCGCTGGGGAAATAAACTGGAGGGGGTGGAGAGAGCGCGCGAGACTGCAATATCATTTGTGAATCGCTCTCGCAGTGCCGCAGATAGGGGCTGCAAACGCACGCGGCGCTTATGCAGGTGAGAGAAGGGCGCTTGGATTGAGAATGCGGATCAGGAGGATTCTCTATTAGGAATTTACCGACATTCCCCTACATTATCTACATCGGAATTACAATTGTCCTTGTTTGTTTAATTTTTGTTATTCCCGCATTGTCAGAGGTTTTGTGTTCTGGAGATGTTTTTTATTTGTTCTCTCCCTATTGCCTGTAACTGTGTGAACTATATAACACGGGGTGCTTGTTATAAGTGAGTGGCGGTAAAGAAATAAGAGTGCTCGGATGCTGCTTGGACAGGCAACTGGACACATAATCACTGTTTATCCGCCACTTCAAGGTAAGAGGACGAGCGCCTCGGTAAAGTAGGCTACTGTATCATCACAACTTGGGAATCTGTGTGGGCATTTCATTGCCACTACTCCGTATTGGACATATCTTCGGACGGGGAAATTATGATTTTCACCATTTACATCATTTCTATATATCAATCTAGGAAGATTTTTTTGTGTAACTGAATAGACTCGGACTGATTTGAAATTTAAATTAAATAAGATAACATTTTGGACGTTTTCTCTTTAAGCGCATAAGATATTCGGATTCCTAATGAATTTATGACATGTGATATGACCGGACTGAACTGACTGTTTCGATTGGGTTTTGCCCAGTTTTTATTGAAAGAAGGAAAGAAACATTAATTAAGTGCTGGGAAAAAGGGGAGAGATAGCCCGTGCACTTGCTCTTATTCATTGCAGCTGAAGCGGTGTGGGAAGGCGTCCGGAGGATGAAGTCTTACACCTCCTGAAACGGAGGACTTCAAATAAACCGAGAACGAAAATTATTGTTTTCCAAACACTATTCCAGCAAGTAAACGAAATCATCATTCGATTCAAGGCTTTAAAATCCATTCATTACATTGCGGGGAACAATGAGGACTACTGGCGCAGTGGACTATTTATGCTACAGTATACTCATCCTGCAGCTGCTGAATCAGCCCGCTGCCAAGCAAGTGCTCCGATATCGCTTGGCTGAGGAGGGACCAGCCGATGTCAGGGTAGGGAACGTAGCCGCAGACCTCGGAATCGTTGCCGGGTCTGGCGAGGTGACATTTACCCTCGAGTCCGGATCTGATTTTTTCAAAATAGATAATATAACAGGCGAGCTGACCACCAATGAACGGCGGATAGACCGTGAAAAATTACAGCAGTGCCAAATGATATTTGATGAAAACGAGTGTTTCATAGATTTTGAAGTGTCAGTAATTGGACCGGCTCAGAGCTGGGTCGACCTGTTCGAGGGGAAAGTCATTATTTTAGACATAAATGACAACACCCCATCTTTCCCCTCTCCGGTGCTGACCCTGTCGGTGGAGGAGAACAGGCCGATTGGCACTCTCTATCTCCTACCCACGGCCACGGACAGAGATTTCGGTAGGAACGGAATCGAAAGATATGAGCTTATTCAAGACAGCGGGGAGAGCTCCAGGCGCCTGGGCTCGAGCTCAGGGGGGCGCGGGGCGGACAGGAGATTCGACGAGGGGGCAGGCAGGAGCAGCGTCTTTGAACTGCAAGTTGCTGACACAACCGACGGGGAGAAGCAGCCGCAGCTCATCATTAAAGGGGCACTGGACAGAGAGCAGAGGGACTCTTATGAGCTCACCCTGCGTGTTAGGGACGGGGGCGACCCCCCACGCTCCTCCCAGGCCATTCTGAGGGTGATGATCACTGATGTGAATGACAACAGCCCGCGCTTTGAGAAGGCTGTGTATGAAGCTGACCTGCCAGAGAACAGCTCCCCTGGTGCCCCCATCCTGCAGCTGAAAGCAGCTGACGCAGACGTTGGGGTGAACGGTCAGATTGAGTACGTATTTGGTGCGGCCACAGAGTCAGTGCGTAGGCTATTGAGGCTGGACGAGAGCTCTGGGTGGCTGAGCGTGCTCCATCGTATTGACCGCGAGGAGGTGAGCCAGCTGCGCTTCACTGTGATGGCGAGGGACCGAGGCCAGCCGCCCAAAATGGACAAGGCCACCGTGGTCCTCAACATCAAGGATGAGAATGACAACGTGCCAGCCATCGAGATCCGTAAGATTGGACGCATCTTCCTAAAGGATGGAGTGGCCAATGTGGCAGAGGATGTAGTGGTGGATACACCTATAGCCTTAGTCCAGGTGTCGGACCGCGACCAGGGTGAGAACGGCATCGTGACCTGTACTGTGGTGGGTGACGTGCCCTTCCAGCTCAAACCGGCCAGCGAGATTGAGGGTGAGATGAATAAGAAGAAATACTTCCTCCATACATCAGCTCCGCTGGACTACGAGGCCACACAGGAGTACAATGTGGTCATTGTTGCGGTGGACTCAGGAAGCCCTAGCCTGGCCAGTAATAACTCGCTCATCGTAAAGGTGGGCGACTTCAATGACAACCCACCCATCTTTAGCCAGAACGTGGTCGAGGTGTCCTTTCCAGAAAACAACGCCCCCGGCGAGAGGGTGACCACTGTGCAGGCCATCGATGCTGATAGTGGCAAGAACGCGGAAATCGCCTACTCCCTCGATTCCTCTGTGAATGGGATATTCTCCATTGATGCCGACAATGGTGACATCAGAGTAAACACCATTCTGGACAGAGAGCAAACAGAGAGGTACCAGTTCAAAGTGATAGCCAAAGATAAGGGCATGCCCATACTCCAGGGGTCAGCCACTGTGGTGGTCCTAGTGGCAGATAAGAATGACAACGAGCCTAAGTTCATGCAGGACGTTTTCACCTTCTACGTCAAAGAGAACCTTACACCCAACAGCCCTGTTGGCATGGTGACCGTCATTGACGCCGACAAAGGCCAGAATGCAGAAATGAGCCTCTTCGTCGAGGAAGAGGAGGAGATCTTCTCCATTGAGAACGACACAGGAACCATTTTCTCCACTATGTCGTTTGACCGTGAGCAGAAGACCACCTACACATTCCGGGTCAAGGCTGTAGACAGTGGAGACCCACCCAGATCGGCCACCGCCACCGTGTCACTCTTTGTGATGGACTTGAATGACAATCCGCCGTCCGTCACCTTCCCCATCAACAGCTCATACACCCTCCTGCCCCCCTCCAGCAACATCAGGACTGTAGTACGAACCGTCATGGCCACCGATACCGACACAGGGATCAACGCTGACCTAAACTACAGCATCATCGGGGGCAACCCCTTCAAACTGTTTGAGATCGACGGGGGCAGCGGGGTCATCTCGCTGGTGGGGAAGATGGAGAAGAAACACTATGGCCTCCACAGACTGGTGGTCCAGGTGAACGACAGCGGCCAGCCCTCCCAGAGCACCACCACCCTGGTGCATGTATATGTCAACGAGACCCTCTCCAACTCCACCATCGTTGAGGCCCAGGTGGCTAAGAGCCTGGGCACTCCGCTCAACACCAACGTCGCCGGCGACCCCAACTACGACCTGGGCAAGCAGCGGCTGAGCATCGTCATCGGGGTGGTGTCGGGCATCATGACGGTCATCCTCATCATCCTCATCGTGGTCATGGCCCGCTACTGCCGCCCCAAGAACAAGAACGGTTACGAGGCGGGCAAGAAGGACCACGAGGACTTCTTCACCCCTCAGCAGCATGACAAGGGCAAGAAGCCCAAGAAGAACAAGAAGAACAAACAGCCGCTGTACAGCAGTATCGTCACCGTCGAGGCCTCCAAGCCCAACGGCCAGCGCTACGACGGCGTCAACGAGAAGCTGTCCGACAGCTCCGGGATGGGCCGGTACCGCTCCGTTAACGGAGGGCCCGGGAGCCCGGATTTGGCCAGGCACTACAAGTCCAGCTCGCCACTGCCCACGGTCCAGCTCCACCCCCAGTCGCCCACGGCCGGGAAAAAGCATCAGGCTGTTCAGGACCTGCCCCCTGCAAACACCTTCGTTGGCACCGGAGATAACATTTCCCTTGGATCTGACCACTGCTCTGATTACAGCAGTCAAACCATCAGCAAGTACAACAAACAGGTAAGAATATATTGACTCAATATATATATATATATATATATATTTTTTTTTTCTTTCTTCTCCATTCTATTTTCAAATGTCTCTCATGTTTCTCCCTCTCTTAGTGTTATCTCCAGCGTAATGCCTCCTGACAGGGCTAGTCTCAGTAGTCATGTTGCTTTCATGGTGCTAATGTGTGTCAAGTTAGCTGTATTGATCTGTTGGGGTTTGGAGTGCCATTCCGCATGTGATATTGAAAAGGAGGCGAGGACATGCGTAGCCTGCCCCAGGATATCATTTCCACCCACCTAAGCATATCCAGCTCTTTTGCTCTCTCTTTTAACTGAGCCTTTACTGTGAGGCGGTTTAGTTTGACTGGGGTGTCACTTTTGCTGACCTGTACACATATGTGTTTTGAGTGTTGTAGACAGCTCGCATAAGGGTCTGGTTTGCAGTTATTCTATCACAGCGGAAAATGTGGCGGGGTAGCTAGGACACCCATCTGCTAGGTAAAGTCTCTCCCCAACCTCTTTGTAACAAGGCTAACTTTTTTCTTCCTGTTGGTGGTAAAAAAATAAATAATTAAATAAAATAATAATAATAATAATAACGAGCTCAAGGGAAAAAAAGAAGGCATTGTGAAGATGAAGCACAGGAGTGGCTGTGTAAAGGAATGCTATCCATGGTATCGTGTTTTATTAGCTTATTCAGCTTGACTGGGAACATCTGGGCAGGAGGTCACATCTGACATTCCTGGGCCCTGGTGTGTCTGTATCAATTCACTGACCCAGCAGTGAAATCAGGCTTCCCTAAACCTCTCCCTCCTGTTCTCTCTCTTTCTCTCTCTCCTGTTCTCTCCCTTTCTCTCTCTCCTGTTCTCTCTCTTTCTCTCCCTCCTGTTCTCTCTCTTTCTCTCTCTCCTGTTCTCTCTCTTTCTCTCCCTCCTGTTCTCTCTCTTTTTCTCTCTCCTGTTCTCTCTCTTTCTCTCTCTCCGGTTCTCTCTCTTTTTCTCTCTCATGTTCTGCCTTTTACTCTCTCCATCCCTTCACTTATCTCTTCATCCATCCATTCTTCTTTCCTCCCTCTCTCTCTCTCTCTCTCTCTCTCTCTCTCTCTCTCTCTCTCTCTCTCTCTCTCTCTCTCTCTCTCTCTCTCTCTCTCTCTCTCTCTCTCTCTCTCTCTCGCTCTCTCTTTTTCTCTCTCTCCATCCTTTGTCTCTCTCTACCGCCCTCTTCATCTCTTAGTGCCTCTCCTCTCTTACACATTCTCCCTCTGGCCATCCCCACCTCTGTTTCCCTCTCTTCCTCTCTTCCTCTCTCCTCTCGTTGACTCTGTTTGTGCCATCATTTGTAATGTAAAGACGCCTCCTTTACTGCAAGCATAACAGGGTCATTCATATTATAGGGGAGTAATAGAATAATTAATACATTTATTATTATTGTTCTTTTTCAACCGGGGCGAAGCAAGACGGGCGAAGCAAGGTTAATGCATTATGAAGTCGGTTCCCTTTCATCTGCATTTGCCAGGAAGATACCACTTATTCATTGTTTCATATGTTTTCTATGGCAGTCTAATGCATTATTGATTGTTCTCTTACATGGGGTAAGCAGAAAACGCCCCTGTTTTTCTCTCTCGTTCTCTCCCCATCCTCTGTTTTTCTCTCTCGTTCTTTTCTTGTCCTTTATTCTCTCTGTTTTAATTCCCTTATCATTCCCTATCTCTTTTCTACACACGCACACACACGCACGCACGCACACACACACACACACACACATGCACGCATGCACGCACACACGCACGCACGCACGCACACACGCACACACACACACACACACACACACACACACACACACACACACACACACACACACACACACACTCTCTCTCTCTCTCTCTCTCTATCTCTATCTCACAGTATCTCTCCCTTTCCCCTTTCTCTAAAGCCTCCTCCTCTCCCAACCCATCTCTCTCTCTCCTCTCCTCTACCTCTCACCACCAAACCAATCTCTACCCCCTCTCTCCTCTCCTCCAAATCATTGCTCTCAAATGTTTTTTGCTCTTTTCCTCGCCTGTCTTTTTTTCTTGCAGTCTCTTTTCTTTTTAATCTCCTCTACTCCATTCCCCTCTCATTTCTCGCTCTCCCTCTCCCTCTCCTTTACGCTCTCTTTTTTTCCCCTACTGTCTCTAGCAGCTTCTAAAGTGCTGTATTCAGTGGGTTGGTTTCTCAGAGTGTGAGGAGTGCTGTTGCTTACGGATGTCTCATCCATAATTAACAGGCCACTCTATTCGCTGCCGTTGCGGCAGGAGCCATGTATTGTATGTCGCTAGCTGTGCTACAGCCCTTTTATATAATCATTTATAAACTTTCTTTTTTATTCTGCGCGCTCGCTTTATTTATTTTTTTGATAGACAAGTCCGTTTGTTTGAATATTCCGACACAGACACAAAACACACCGGGGGGTGTTGAGGGATTGTTGACTCTCTCCTCACCACCGGAATGTTGCAACTATCACTTCTTAAGTATTCTTTTCACCCTTCTCCATTCTCCATCATGGTTGGTGTGAATGTAACTCCCACTGGCTAATACAATAGAAGTGTGGCCTGGTCTCTTTGGTTTATTAAATACTGTCAGCAGCAGTGGTCACTGTAGCTTAATTTTACACATTAGCCACCAGACAGACACTATATGGCCAAAAGTATGTGGACCCCCCTTCAAATTAGTGGATTCGGCTATTTCAGCCACACCCGTTGCTGACAGATGTATAAAATCGAGCACACAACCATGCAATCTCCATAGACAAACACTGGCAGTAGAATGGCCTTAATGAAGAGCTCAGTGACTTTCAACGTGGCACCGTCATAGGATGCTAACTTTCCAACAAGTCAGTTCGTCAAATTTCTGCCCTGCTAGAGCTGCCCCGGTCAACTGTAAGTGCTGTTATTGTGAAGCGGAAACGTCTAAGTGCAACAACGGCTCAGCCGCAAAGTGGTAGGCCACACAAGCTCACAGAATGGGACCGCCGAGTGCTGAAGCGCGTAGGGTGTAAAAATAGTATGTCCTCGTCTGTCCTCTGTCCTTGTCTGTCCGAGTTCCAAACTGCCTCTGAAAGCAAGTCAGCACAATAACTGTCGGGAACTTCATGAAATGGGTTTCCATGGCCGAGCAGCTGCACACAATCCTAAGATCACCATGCGCAATGCCAAGTGTCGGCTGGAGTGGTGTAAAACGTACCGCCTTTGGACTCTGGAGCAGTGGAAACTCATTCTCTGGAGTGATAAATCACGCTTCACCATCTGGCAGTCCGACAGACAAATCTGGGTTTGGCGGATACCAGGAGAACACTACCTGCCCGAATGCATAGTGCCAACTGTAACGTTTGGTGGAGGAGGAATAATGGCCTGGGGCTGTTTTTCATGGTTCGTGCTAGGCCCCTTTGTTCCAGTGAAGGGAAATCTTAACGCTACAGCATACAATGACATTCTATACGATTCTGTGCTTCCAACTTTGTGGCAACAGTTTGGGGAAGGCCCTTTCCTGTTTCAGCATGATAATGCCCCCGTGCACAAAGAGAGGTCCATACAGAAATGGTTTGTTGAAATCAGTGTGGAAGAACTTGACTGGCCTGCACAGAGCCCTGACCCCATCGAACACCTTTGTGATGAATTGGAATGCCGACTGCGAGCCAGGCCTAATCGCCCAACATCAGTGCCCAACCTCACTAATGGTCTTGTGGCTGAATGGAAGCAAGTCCTGTTATAGCAGCAAAGGGGGGACCAACACCATTTTAATGCCCATGATTTTGGAATGAGATGTTCGACTTTTGGCCATGTAGTGTATAGAATATTCTCAAACAGATTAGTTAGATTAGTTAACAGTTAGATTCCCCTACGTACTTGTCAAACGTTGATTCCCCTACATACTTGTCAAACGTTCACTGTTGACACTTTCCGTTGAGGTGAAGGGGAACTGAGTTAATGGCTGCACAAACTGTCTCCTGAGGTTAAGTTAATTGCCGGGAATGGCCCTTGGCGTAGTTATGTAGTTATGTGCCTCAATTATGGCATCAAGTGGTCATGTCTTTATTAAGATCACAGAGTGGAAGTCATGCTCTTGCTGTTTAGGCTAAACACTCTGGGTTTTAGGTAAAGGCCCCCCTTCAGTTGAGGTCATAACGTGTAAGAAAATGCATAAGGATTCTCATTAGCTGGGAATAGAATTAAACATAGACATATAATGACTAGATTCTATTTCTGTGGAATTAAACGTTTTCTTTTTTTCACAAGTTTGTCTTGTCTGTCTCTGTTGTTGCTATGGTTTTGCATGCATAGCCGATGGGAGGTTGGATTAGGGATAAGGTTTCATGTCTGATTGTCGAGAATTTAACAGCAGATCACATCGTATCGCGACTGATAGAGACGGGGGTAATCCCCAATGTCAAATTGATCACATTAGATTTGGAAATTGCTATTCAAAACAAATCAGATTTCACCCCTGTTATTGAATTTACAGTGGCAAGAAATCCAAAATGCAATGCAATCTATGATATTTAAGTCTAAATGAGGTTAAAACCTTTTGATGGGATTAGCGGGTCTCTCTGACTCACAAACACCCTCTGACTTTTTTTCTCTCTTTCTCTCTCCGTCTTTCCCTCTACTTTCTCCTCTCTCTGTCTGTCTGTCTCTCTCTCTCTCTCTCTCTCTCTCTCTCTCTCTCTCTCTCTCTCTCTCTCTCTCTCTCTCTCTCTCTCTCTCTCTCTCTCTCTCTCTCTCTCTCTCTCTCTCTCTCTCTCTCTCTCTCTCTCTCTCTCTCTCTCTCTCTCTCTCTCTCTCTCCCCATAGAAATAGAGACGGGCACAAGAGAGAGAGAGAGAGAGAGAGAGAGAGAGAGAGAGAAAGAGAGCCCTGTTTGCGGTACACAGAATGGTCTACTGTTTCACAGGGGACTTGGGGGGGAGGTAGAGGAGAGTCACATTGACTGTGAGTCTCTACTGCGGTATCAGGTTCCTCCTAGTTCTCCTTCCACCTTATCCTTCACCTACCTAATCTCACAATAACTACCGCACAGGCAGCAGCCCGGTTCAGGCTCAGTCTCCAAGCAGGTAACCAGGCAACCGGCAGAGTTTAGCGGGCGAGGCGAAGCCTCCTCTTTTACTCATTAGTCATTAAGCCAGGGGAGCGTAGAGTGAGAAGCCAGCATGTCACTGAGCAGCTGTCGAGAGTTAGAACAGGAAGGTGATGTACCTGACATTTCAGCCCCTCCTGGAACTCCACAGACTGGATTCGGGCCTGTTTTTTTGTTCTCTTTCTTCCTTTGTAGGCCTACTGCGACATTGTTCTCATTTGTCATGTTTCCCTAGCTAAGTCCCTGTGTTGAACAGTGCTTCAGTTGATAATCGTCATACTCTCAAGTACCAAATGCTTAAAGTTAAATTATTGGCTAAGATAAGATATAAAAGAGAATAGCTCACCTGTCCTATCCAAAGACACACTGTTTACTGTTGAAGTAACTCAACAGGCATTTTTTAACAGGGTCATTTAAAAGAAGGAAATGCCATATCCAGGTGGATCCTAGTATTAAGTCTTGTAAACAATAAGAGAACTGAGGCAGGTTGTAATCCTATTCCTCTGTCTCCCCTCAGGGCATGTATAAAGCTCAGATCACTGGGTCAGCTGAGGCTGCCTCCCAGGTTAGGGTTGGTCCAGCAGGAATGGACTTTTCCCCGTTGTCCTCACCACCGTCTCCTGCCTCAGCTCAGTTCTCTTAGCACAGCTGTTGCTCCTATCCTATCCTCCACCTCCCTTCCCCTCCCCTCCTGTCCCTTCCCCTCCGTCCCTCCCATCCCATCCCCTCCCCTCCTGTCCCTTCCCCTCCCCTCCGTCCCTCCCGTCCCTTCCCATCCCATCCCATCCCATCCCATCCCCTCCCCTCCGTCCCCTCCCCTCCCCTCCCTCCCTCCCCTTCCCTCCCCCTCCCCTCCGTCCCTCCCATCCCATCCCATTCCATCCCCCCTCCCCGTCCCTTCCCTTCCCTTCCCTTCCCCTCCCCTCCGTTCCTCCCATCTCATCCCCTCCCCTCCCCTCCCCTCCCCCTCCCCTCCCCTCCCCTCACGTCCCTTCCCCTCCCCTCCGTCCCATCCCAATCCATCCACCCCCTCCCGTCCCTTCCCTCCCCTCTCCTCCGTCCCATCCCATCCCATCCCCTCCCCTCTGTCCCCTCCCATCCCATCCCATCCCCTCCCCTCCCTCCTGTCCCTTCCCCTCCGTCCCTCCCATCCCATCCCCTCCCCTCCCTCCGTCCCTCCCCTCCCGTCCCTTCCCCTCCCCTCCGTCCCTCCCATCCCATCCCATCCCATCCCATCCCCTCCCCTCCCTCCCGTCCCTTCCCCTCCCTCTGTCCCATCCCATCCCCTCCCCTCCGTCCCTCACAGCCTATCTCATCCCCTCCCCTACCGTCCCCTCCCCTCCCATCCTCCGACCTATCAAGCCCCAGCTTACCTCATTTACAAAGGACCCATGTTCCCTTCTCGCCACAGTATTTCAAACAAACAACATCGCCATGCAAATAGGGGTCATTCTGTCTGTGTTCGCCGGCCAAACACACACACACACACACACACACACACACACACACACACGGATGTGACAAGCTTTTTGCACTCTCGGTCCGGCGAGATCACAAAACCAATATGGAAAACCCTCCATTTGCCTGGAGGCTAATTTGTTTTACCCAAAAAACTATTGTAGCTACTTAAACACTTTTGAGAAGCCACAATTGACCTCATTTGTTTTGCTGCCCCCTCCGTGAACCTTAGTTGTTGCCGTCGACTACCCTTGCATGTTTGTAAATAGTCTACGGCCTATATCTAAATAAACAGCTGCAAACAGGCGACCTATGTCTACTGCAAACGTATGTTTCTTTGTCCTTTATCCCCATAGTGACCCTATGGTACACTGTTCCCTCTTTGTGTATCAACTCAGGGTTGTCCTTCCATCTTGTTGGTTCTGATTCTATCTGGGTCAAATGGGTTGAGGGAGGCACACAGTTTTGGTCAGGTTGACTCCCCTGTGGACACTGATACGGGTCGACTGAGAGACTGACTCGAGGCTGGACTGGAGAGAAAACATTGGTCACTGTGGACGTCATGGCCGTTACAGGATGCAAATCGCTCTGCTGATAATTGCAGTTTTGTTTATCTTCTATATGTTAATCCCATGCGGATCATGCAAGTTGAGTAGTTACTGTACACTGTGGAGTTACTGTATGTGTTCAGCATGGGTGTTCGCGAATCATAGTCATTTCCCATACAGGGATTACATTTTTTTTTTGGGCAGGACAAGGTAGAATGGATTATGTTATTGGCACAGTATAGACACTAAAAGAAGATAATCACGGATGACTGACATAACATTACCGAAGCAGCATCGGTTTGCCTGGGAATCATGAAGTACTGTATATGCACAGGGAACAGATTTGGTGTTGAGAGAAGATAAAGATGGTGCAGTATGAGATCAGCTGGTTGGTTTATCACTTTCTTATTATTAGTAATAAGCACTGTGGTGCTGTGTGTTTACTGTCGTGCCGACTGACGCTAATTTGATCAAATCTTTCTCGGGTGGCTTAATTTACTTTATTATGATCAGAGAGAGAGACAGAGAGAGAGAGAGAGAGAGAGAGAGAGAGAGAGAGAGAGAGAGAGAGAGAGAGAGAGAGAGAGAGAGAGAGAGAGAGAGAGAGAGAGAGAGAGAGAGAGAGAGAGAGAGAGAGAGAGAGAGAGAGAGAGAGAGAGAGAGAGAGAGAGAGAGAGAGAGAGAGAGAGAGTGAGAGAGAGAGAGAGAGGAAGCACACTAACCCCTACTCAATACTGAATATGTTGAATTCTGTCTGACTAATTGTTCGACTACTGGTTGGATGACCAGGTTGAGTGCATGACAATGTACATAACATTCCTTTAGATGTGACATACGTGGGATTATACCTAATGTATTTCAGTGGCTTTGAATGAGCTCCACTGACTACCTGACCTGGAAAATATTGCGAAGGCCAGGCTTTTCTAAGGCAAGGGTTTTCTCAGAAATCAGTCACAGTTGAAGGAGGCCTTGAGCGATGTCTCTCTCTCTCTCTCTCTCTTTATCTCCTACTCGCTTTCCATTCTCTTTCTGTGTTCGTCTCTCTCCTTCTCTCGCTCCGAGTGTACATCTGCCGTTATGGCCGTTAGCTGGGTATGAATGTAAATAGTCATGATTGAATTGGGAGCAGGCCAGATGCATCCTTAACATTTGTCATGACAACACAATAAAATGAGGCTTGATTGCTCACCAGCGCGCCGTCTGATGGGAAGTGGAAGTGTCGGCGAAGTCCCCTTCTTTCTGAGCACACTTTTCGATTGTATGACATCGGATATTGAATTTCATTTTCTATGAAGCGCTCTCACATTAGATCTATCTGGAAAATACTGATTTGAAGGTAATCCTTCCCTTTTACCAGTATAAATTCATGCACTTGATGTTGCTGTGGCAGTGGAGGCGACAGCAAGGGGAAAGCCTAGCTCTCGAGATGTTTTGAATTCCGTTTTTTTGTCTGTGGGCTTTTGTAAATACCTGATAGGGGCCCACCGAATGTCGCTGAAAGCTTCATTCCTATTGTTGGTATGTCCTATTGTGGCTGTCCCTCCTCCATCCAGTTTGTCTTCAAGCAACAGCCCCAGTAACTCTGAACATCACTTAGCATCACTGCTTGTAGAGCTCAGGGGAATAGTTCGCTGTCAACATGGGGGGATCACAACAGGGATCATACTGTAGCTACTTGGGATTGTCTGTCTTTGATTTTAATGGGGCAACAACAGAGTAGTTTCTGCTCTTCATAAACATTGCACGGCCCACTGAGGCTTTCCCGTGATGACACTATGTTGACTAGAAAAAGGTCACGGCATATTTATGTGTCAGTGTTTCCCCTAGGATATTTTTCAGCAGTGGTGGCAAGGGTAGCCGGGGTTGGTCGTGGGGGTGCTATAGCTTGGAAAATAAATAAATGTGACTCTGGATGACAACATAATGATGTTTGTTTCCAACATTAGGGCTGTTTTCCTAAAATGAAATGAAATCCGCTTCGTGTTTTGTTTCCTGTCCATGATACGGAGGAGTATCACAATACTGTTTTTAATGGATTTATATGTTTTTAGATCTGCTAGTTCTCTACTAGCTCTCTACTAGTTATCTACTAGTTCTCTACTAGTTCTCTACTAGTTCTCTACTAGTTATCTGCTAGTTCTCTGCTAGTTCTCTACTAGTTATCTGCTAGTTCTCTACTAGGTCTCTACTAGCTATCTGCTAGTTCTCCACTAGTTCTCTACTAGTTCTCTGCTAGCTCTCTACTAGTTATCTACTAGTTCTCTACTAGTTCTCTACTAGTTCTCTGCTAGTTCTCTACTAGTTCTCTGCTAGTTCTCTACTAGTTCTCTGCTAGTTCTCTACTAGTTATCTGCTAGTTCTCTACTAGTTATCTGCTAGTTCTCTACTAGGTCTCTACTAGCTATCTGCTAGTTCTTTACTAGTTCTCTACTAGTTATCTACTTGTTCTCTGCTAGCTCTCTACTAGTTATCTACTAGTTCTCTACTAGTTCTCTACTAGTTCTCTGCTAGTTCTCCACTAGTTCTCTGCTAGCTCTCTACTAGTTATCTACTAGTTCTCTACTAGTTCTCTACTAGTTCTCTACTAGTTCTCTACTAGCTCTCTACTAGTTATCTACTAGTTCTCTACTAGTTCTCTACTAGTTCTCTACTAGTTCTCTGCTAGTTCTCTACTAGTTCTCTGCTAGTTCTCTACTAGTTATCTGATAGTTCTCTACTAGTTATCTGCTAGTTCTCTACTAGGTCTCTACTAGCTATCTGCTAGTTCTTTACTAGTTCTCTACTAGTTCTCTACTTGTTCTCTGCTAGTTCTCTACTAGTTCTCTACTAGTTCTCTACTATTTCTCTGCTAGTTTTCTGCTAGTTTTCTACTAGTTCTCTGCTAGTTATCTGCTAGTTCTCTACTAGTTCTCTACTAGTTCTCTGCTAGTTCTCTGCTAGTTCTCTACTAGTTTTCTACTAGTTCTCTACTGGTTCTCTACTAGTGTGTGTGTGTGAGGGATGCACGACTCACAGCGTGGGCAGATGAATCACTTTCTGTCATCGGTGCTCACATGGGTGCCAGAGTGTCAAGGGAACTGCCAAAGGGTCCGTGGCCCTAGACTAGGCCTATTTAAACCACCTCCAACGAGCAGCGCTGTCACAAATCCTTCATGACAGTGAGAAAAAGAGGCATAAACAGCTGACACTCTGCCCCATAATTCAGCCTTTAGTGGCACCTGTCACCATCGGCGAGACCAATCCCATCGCTCGTTAGTGAGATTTGAACTTGTTTATGAAGAGGAGATGGCTAGCAGGGGAGAACAAAATAGGTTGACAGACATGTGGTTTGAAAGACAGACAAAGGGAAGTGAGATGAGCACAAACAAAAAAATATATTTTCATGTGTCTGTCACAAATGTCAGATAAGTAATTTGTCTCTATTTCACGATAGTTTGTGATAGCGGGTTGATGTTTGAATGGTGCCTGGGTGCTGACAGAGGGAAAAGTAGTTCAGCTCTGTGATCTGATGTGGTTTAGTACATACCACCTTCACCCCAGGGCCAGAATCTGACAAACACACACACACACACAGGCTCACAGAGAGAAGTATATACACACAGGCACTCACACACACACACACACACACACACACACAGGCTGACAGAGAGAAGTATATACACACAGGCACGCACACACACACACACACACACACAGGCTCACAGAGAGAAGTATATACACACAGACATGCACACACACACACACACACACACACAGTTACACACACACACATACACACACACACACACACACACACACACACACATACACACACACACACACACACACACACACACAGGCTCACAGAGAGAAGTATATACACACAGGCACGCACACACAAACACACACACACACAGGCTCACAGAGAGAAGTATATACACACAGGCACGCACACACACACACACACACACACACACACACACACACACACACACACACACACACACACACACACACACACACACACACACACACACACACACACACACACACACAAGGCTCACAGAGAGAAGTATATACACACAGGCACGCACACACACACACACACACACACACACACACACACACACACACACACACAGTTACACACACACACATACACACACACACACACACATACACACACACACACAGACACACACACACAGGCTCACAGAGAGAAGTATATACACACAGGCACGCACACACACACACACACACACACACACACACACACACACACACACACACACACACACACACACACACACACACACACACACACACACAGGCTCACAGAGAGAAGTATATACACACAGGCACGCACACACACACACACACACACACACACACACACACACACAGTTACACACACACACATACACACACACACACACACACACACAGGCACGTACGCACACACACACATATACACACACAGGCGCGCACGCACACACACACATACACACACACACACAGACACACACACACACACACAAACACACACAAACACACACTCACAACCTGCTCCTTTGGCACCAAATTCTCATTCATCTCTTGCTACGGAGTGGCTGTTGAAATATTAAGATAATATGAAGATCTCTTGACTGCATAAGTAGGATTAAGAATCAGCCAAGATAAATAATTGTCACGAGTTACAAAGCCAGAACCCAGAAGCAGACCAGGACAAGGTAAGTTGAAACGAAGGTGAGTGTTTATTTACAAATTCAAGAGTGATGCTGAATAATCCAGGGAACAGAGCGGGCGGCGTTGATTAGTTGTTGGGGGTGCAGTGGTTGATCCCGTCATGGCTCGGCAGCCGCCGACCACCAGGCAGAGGTTGGATGAAGGCTCCGGACGAGTGACTGCAGATGGAACAAAACGGAGGTAAGTAAACAACAAACCAACAAGGTGCAAAAACAACAAAACTACCGCTAGAGGCTCTAAGACTGATACTCTGGTAAACCTACTGTTCATGGCTAACGATCCGGCAGGGAATGGATGTTAGGCCAGAGCCTAAGAAGGGTGATGATCAGGACCAGGTGTGCAGATTGCTGATGGGATGCAGGTGCGGAAATCAAGAGAGCTCCCCGGAGCGTTCCAGAACCCTCGGGAAACTGGAGATCACGAACAGAAAAACTAGTCCACAGACAGGACCCGACTCAGACTGCCGGGATCGTTACAGTACCCCCCTCCGACGAACGCCACCGGGCGGACTCCCGGAGCGCCAGGATGGAGGCGGTAGAAGTCACGGATGAGGTCAGCATCTAGGATCTGTCGCCGCGGAATCCAACTCCTCTCTTCCGGACCATACCCCTCCCAGTCCACGAGATACTGGAAACCCCGGCCCCGCCGTCTGGAATCCATAATGCGTCGCACCGTGTAGGCAGGACCACCTCCGATCATCCGAGGAGGAGGAGGAGGAGGCGGAGGAGGCAACAGAGGACTGAGGAAAACAGGCTTGAGGCAGGAGACATGAAAGGTGGGATGGACTCTGAGCGTCCTCGGGAGTTTGAGTCGAACTGCCACCGGATTGATCACCTTCTCCACCACAAACGGACCAATGAACTTCGGTAACAACTTCCTAGACTCAGTCCGTAAAGGAAGATCCCCGTGTGGCCAACCAGACCCTATCTCCGATGGTATAGGTGGGAGCGGGGATCCGGCGACGATTCGCCTGGAGCTGATACCGGTCCGAAACTCTAAGGAGTGCCTTTCTGGCCCGATGCCAGGTCCGGTGGCAACGACGAATATGGGCCTGAACAGAAGGCACTGAGAGCTCCTTCTCCTGAGAAGGGAACAAGGGAGGTTGGTAGCCATACAGGCACTGGAAGGGAGACATCCCAGTGGCAGATGTAGGGAGAGTATTGTGGGCATACTCAACCCAAGGCAACTGAGAGACCCAGGAGGTGGGGTTGGAAGAGGCCAGGCAGCGTAGCGTGGATTCCATCTTCTGGTTGGCTCTCTCCGCCTGACCATTAGATTGGGGGTGAAAACCAGATGTGAGACTGACTGTAGCTCCAATGGCCAAACAGAAGGACTTCCAGACAGCAGAGGTAAACTGAGGGCCACGGTCGGAAACGATATCACTGGGCAACCCGTGGACCCTGAAAACCTCCCTAACCAGGATCTCGGACGTCTCCGAGGCAGAGGGAAGCTTGGCAATTGGCACAAAGTGGGCGAACTTGCTGAATCTGTCCACGATAGTCAGAACGACCGTGTTCCCCTCAGAAGCGGGCAACCCAGTGACAAAGTCCAGGGCCAGATGCGACCATGGTCGCCGGGGAATAGGAAGGGGGTGAAGTAGTCCAGAGCTGGGCCGATTGGTACCCTTATTCTGCGCACACACTGGACAGGCAGCAACATAACCCCGAGTATCCTCGGCCATGGCAGGCCACCAAAAACGCTCTGCGAAGAAACGCCATCGTCCGAGCCACGCCAGGGTGACAAGCCATCTTGCTGGCGTGGGACCATTTGAGACCGCAGGGACGAACCGACTCAGGCACAAACAACCGACCGGGTGGACCGTTACCGGGACCGGGCTGCGTCCGAAGAGCCGCCATCACCTCCTCCTCAATCTTCCACCTAACAGCTCCCACGACGCAGTTCCGGGGGAGAATTGTCTCGGTCTTGGACCCACTCTCCTCCGTCTTGGAGAACATCCGAGACAAGGCGTCCGCCTTGCCATTCTTAGATCCAGGTCGGAACGTCAGGGAAAAATTGAATCGTCCGAAAAACAACGACTCACCTGGCCTGGACGGGAGTTGAGACGTCTAGCCGATTGCACGTAAGCAAGATTCTTGTGGTCAGTCCAGACAATAAACGGTTGCTCCGCCCCCTCCAACCAGTGGCGCCACTCCTCCAAGGCAAGTTTCACCGCGAGAAGCTCCCGGTTACCCACATCGTAATTCCTCTCCGCAGGCGAAAGGCGACGAGAGTAGTAGGCGCAGGGATGGAGTTTACTGTCCGTGGAGCATCGCTGCGACAGGATGGCGCCAACTCCCACATCAGACGCGTCCACTTCAACGACTGAACTGACGGGCCGTGTCCGGTTGAGAGAGAATCGGTGCGTTGGTGAATCGCCTCTTCAAATCCAGAAACGCTCGATCCGCCTCCGGATTCCACTTGAAGCTCCTGATACTGGAAGTCAAGGCAGTTAACGGAGCGGCCACACGGCTGTAATCCCGGATGAATCTGCGGTAGAAATTCGCAAACCCCAAAAATCTCTGGAGCTGCAATCTCGTACCGGGCTGGGCCCATTCCAGAACCGCTCTAACCTTCTCCTGGTCCATCCTAATCTCTCCCCTGGAGATGATGTACCCGAGAAAGGATATCGTGTGGGCGTGAAACTCGCACTTCTCGGCCTTCACGAACAGGCGATTCTCCAACAATCGCTGCAGAACCTGCCGGACATGCTGGACGTGGTCGGAAGGTTCCTTCGAGAAGATCAGAATGTCATCCAGGTAAACAAACACAAAGAGACCGATCATATCTCTCAGGACGTCGTTCACCATACTCTGGAATACCGCTGGAGCATTGGTCAGTCCAAACGGCATCACCTGATACTCGAGTGACCCATCGGTGTATTGAAACCCGTCAACCACTCGTCTCCCTCTCTGATCCGGACCATGTGATACGCATTGCGTAGGTCTAGCTTGGTGAACACCGTAGCACCCTGTAAGGAGTCGAAGGCAGAACTCATCAAGGGCAGGGGATACTTGTTCTTGACCGTGATGTCATTCAACCCCCCGATAATCAATACACGGTCGAAGAGAGCCATCCTTCTTACCCACAAAGAAGAATCCTGCCCCCAGGGGTGATGACGAGGGACGAACGAGACCCGCAGCTAGGGACTCCTTGATGTAGGTCTCCAAAGCCTCACGTTCAGGGCGGGAGATACTGTATAACCTTCCCTTGGGGTAGACAGCTCCAGGGAACAGGTTGATGGCACAATCATATGGTCGGTGGGGAGGGAGTGACAGAGCCTTCTGCTTACTGAACACTTCCCCCAAATCGTGATATGTCTCGGGAACCAGGGACAAATCTGGGGGTTTAGCCTCAATCACCTGACTGGGAACCGAATGGGGACAGGCAGTCTTGAGACAGTTAGCATGACAATCAAGGCTCCAACTCGTTACCTTGCCCGTCACCCAATCGAACGTGGGATTGTGTTCCTTCAGCCAGGGGTATCCAAGGACCAGAGGAACATGGGAAGACGGCAGAATGAAGAATGAAATCATCTCCGAATGATTCCCCGACAACAGCATCTTAACCGGTTCAGTCCTCATCGTGATACGTGCCAGACTACTGCCGTTCAGAGTGGTCGCTTCAATGGCTTCCGGCAATTGCTCCTTGGAAAGCCCCAGCTGTTCCACCAACTCGGCATCAAGAAAGCTTCCATCGGCACCTGAATCGATAAAGCGTTAATCGCTAAGCTCTGATTCCTGTTCACAAGGGTAGCCGGGAAACGGGGTCTGACAGAGGTACTGAGAGGTTGAAACTGGCTCGCTAAAAGTCCTCCCAACTTTAGCGAGCCGGGCAGTTTGACGACCGCCGGGAACAAGTGGAGATGTAATGTCCCGAGCTACCACAGTAGAGGCAGCAGTTGGTCTTACGTCTATGTTGACGCTCCTCCTTGGTTAACCCGTGCCGCCCCACTTGCATGGGTTCAGAATCGGGAGAGAGGACCTCTCCACTAATCCTTTGTGGTGGAGAATGATCGACGGGTTCTGGTCCACCACCCGACCCGACTGGGAACTGAGAAGCTGATCGACTGGACGGACCCCATTGCTTCTCCCTCCTTCGCTCTCGGACTCGATTATCCACCCGAATAGACAAGGCTACCAAGCTGTCCAGGTCACTAGGCTCCGGATAGGAGATCAGCTCATCCTTGAGCTGCTCCGACAGACCCTGGTAAAAGGCCGCTTGCAGAGACTCCTCATTCCACCCACTCTCCACAGCCAACGTCTTGAACTCGATCACGAAGTCGGCCACGCTGCGAGTTCCTTGGTGGAGCGAAAACAGGCGCCTAGCTGCGTCCCTCCCTCGGACGGAATGGTCGAAGAGCTTCCTCATCTCGGCCGTGAACCCCTGGTATGAAGCCATGCAGGGGTCTTGTCGTTCCCAAACGGCTGAAGCCCACTCCAGCGCTCGACCACGCAGCAACTCAATCACAAAGGCTATCCTAGCCTTGTCTGTGGCATAAGAGTAGGGCTGTAGATCGAACACTAACCCACACTGCATAAGGAAAGAACGGCATCTTCCCAGCTCCCCCTCATATTTATCCGGCGTCGGAACCTTGGGCTCACGGAAGGACACCGCTTCAGACGCGGCAGGCGAGATGGGTGAAACCGGTAGTGGATCCTCCACCGGAAACTTGCGCTGGTTCTGGACCTCCGTCAGACCGGTAGAAAGGTTCCGAACTGCCAACGCGATCTCCTGTAGCTCCGTGCTATGATGGCCCAACATCTTCTCCTGATGGGTAATGGCATGGCGAACAGAGTCCAGGTCCGCTGGGTTCATTACTGGCCGGATCGTTCTGTCACGAGTTACAAAGCCAGAACCCAGAAGCAGACCAGGACAAGGTAAGTTGAAACGAAGGTGAGTGTTTATTTACAAATTCAAGAGTGATGCTGAATAATCCAGGGAACAGAGCGGGGCGGCGTTGATTAGTTGTTGGGGGTGCAGTGGTTGATCCCGTCATGGCTCGGCAGCCGCCGACCACCAGGCAGAGGTTGGATGAAGGCTCCGGACGAGTGACTGCAGATGGAACAAAACGGAGGTAAGTAAACAACAAACCAACAAGGTGCAAAAACAACAAAACTACCGCTAGAGGCTCTAAGACTGATACTCTGGTAAACCTACTGTTCATGGCTAACGATCCGGCAGGGAATGGATGTTAGGCCAGAGCCTAAGAAGGGTGATGATCAGGACCAGGTGTGCAGATTGCTGATGGGATGCAGGTGCGGAAATCAAGAGAGCTCCCCGGAGCGTTCCAGAACCCTCGGGAAACTGGAGATCACGAACAGAAAAACTAGTCCACAGACAGGACCCGACTCAGACTGCCGGGATCGTTACAATAATACAGTTTTAACCTCGGCATAGTTGTCCAAAGGATAGCATTTTATTACCAGGCACATCCATTCATATCTAACCTGCTGTCAAAGGGTATAATGGACCTGACTTGACTTGAGAAGGGAAAAGAGGACAACTTGAGAGAGGAAAAGAGGACAACTTGAGAGGGGAAAAGAGGACAACTTGAGAGGGGAAAAGAGGACAACTTGAGAGGGGAAAAGAGGACAACTTGAGAGGCACTACTAGCCCTGTTTGTGGCTCTCTGAGATGATCTCTGTATGAAACAGGAGGTAGTGCTCTCCCCAGCCATCCATCACACCCTGGGTTAGCTGTAGTTTGTGTTGTGTGTGTGTTTAAGACCATTACCGTGTGTGTGTGTGTGCGTGCGTGCGTGCGTGCGTTTGTGCGTGTGTGTGTATGCGTGCGTGCCTGCAGGCTTGAGAGGACAGCAACAGGGGCCTCCACAGTTCAGCCTCTCCATCATCCAGCACACCAAGCACAAACACAGCTACACGCCTGAGAGAATTTCAAAATCCTGTGTGTGCGTGTGTGTTCCTCTCCATGTGTGTGAGCGTGTGTGTGTGTGTGTGTGTGTGTGTGTGCTTGTAATGCTACAGATGTAGGATCTTAATTTGATCACCCTGTTGCAGGAGAACTTTGCCAGAAATGTAAAACGTGTAGTCCATTTGGGCTTTAAAAGGCTTCTTAAGTTTGTAATTTCCACTTTGAGATTTCAGACTTGATTTTCCAACACGGATTTTCCAGCCCTACAAAAATGTCCATTAATTATAATCCATATAATAATTCACATCCGCTGTTGCTGCAGGATTATTTTTCTGTTGTAGCAAACTGGCTCAAATTAAGATCCTACATCTGTATGCAGTTCATTGTTTGTGAGCGGGTGGATTTTCTCATACCCTACATACACACGTGTGACATCCGTGTGACTCACACGCACATGTACCCCTCCCACAGTCCAAACCAATAGACTGAAAAAAAAAGACAAATCCCCACGTAACATGTACAGCAGCAGCAGAAACATTCAATAGACTAGGGTCTGCAGGGCAGGAGAGGCCCTGCTATCGATGAGGCCTTACCTGGGAGAGAGCAGGCTATTAGCCCGGCCCGTTAAATCTTGTCAAACTCTGGAGAAATCTGAAGGCTCAGCTGAAGAATGAAGGTCATGGGCGGCCAGGAGTTCATGAGTGGCCTCACTCGCTGCTATCAAATTAGCTGAAATATGAAGTCCCACAGGCCTTTCAGGAATGCTAATTCTCCTGTTTCCCTCGCTCTTTCTCTCTCTCTCTCTCTCTCTCTCTCTCTCTCTCTCTCTCTCTCTCTCTCTCTCTCTCTCTCTCTCTCTCTCTCTCTCTGTCTCTCACTCTTTATCTATCCTGTAAAGCATTCTAGCTCTCTGTTGCTCTCTCTCTCTCTCTCTCTGTTGCTCTCTGTCTGTCTGTCTCTCTCTCTCTCTCTCTCTCTCTCTCTCTCTCTCTCTCTCTCTCTCTCTCTCTCTCTCTCTCTCTGTCTCTATCCTGTAAAGCATTCTTGCTCACTGTTGCTCTCTCTTTCTCTTTCTCTTTCTCTTTCTCTTTCTCTTTCTTTCTCTCTCTCTCTCTCTCTCTCTCTCTCTCTCTCTCTCTCTCTCTCTCTCTCTCTCTCTCTCTCTCTCTCTCTCTCTCTCTCTCTCTCTCTCTCTCTCTCTCTCTCTCTCTCTCTCTCTCTCTCTCTCTCTCTCTCTCTCTCTCTCCCAGGTCTGGCAGTACTGCTCTAGCAGGTCCAGGCTCTGCTGTAGGCCATGTGCTGTGGCAGGCATAGGTAATCTGCGAAGAGCAGGCATTTAACCTCTGAAATGTGGAGACTAGCATCAGGGGCTGACGAATTTTCTAAAATAGTGGCCAATTCGTTGATGCAAATATTGAAGAGTGCAAGGTTCAGATTGCAACCCTGGCGATGGCCCCACCCCTGGTTAAAGAATTCTGTTCTTTTCTTGCCAATTTCGATGCTCTCTCTCTCGCTCGCTCTGTCTCTCACTTGCTCTCTATCCTGTAAAGCATTCTTTCTCTCTCTATCGTTCTCTCTCTCTCTCTCTCACTCTCTCTCTCTCTCACTCTCTCTCGCACTCTCGCTCTCTGTCTCTCTTGCTACGGTAGCTACCCATTTCATTATGTCATTTAACTAGGACGGTGTGTGTGTACGTTAGCAAGCTAGTCAATCTAGTCTAACAATATCTAACTGTGCAGGCCTTCCCATAGCTCCAGGTTTGTATGTTCTAACCGGCTATAGTGTAGCTTGACTCTAATGATTATTTTAGAAAGACAAATTCGTCGAGCGATGCAAGTTTTAGCCATTTTGATTTGTAGCCTCATTCACAGTTTCTCCTCTTCTCCTCTTCCTTTTCCCACAGATGGGAAAGGGAGTGGGTTGGAGATTGTAATAACTTCTACCACTCTCTCTCTCTCCATCCTCCCTCTATCTCTCTCCATCTTCCCTTTATCTCTCTCCATCCTCCCCCTATCTCTCTCCATCCTCCCTCTATCTTTCTATCCTCCCTCTGTCTCTCTCCATCCTCCCTCTATCTCTCCATCCTGCCTCTATCTCTCTCCATCCTCCCTCTATCTCTCTCCATCTTCCCTTTATCTCTCTCCATCCTGCCTCTATCACTCTCCATCCTCCCTCTATCTCTACCCATCCTCCCCCTATCTCTCTCCATCCTCCCTCTATCTCTCTCCATATTCCCTTTATCTCTCTCCATCCTGCCTCTATCACTCTCCATCCTCCCTCTATCTCTACCCATCCTCCCTCTATCTCTCTCCATCCTCCCTCTATCGCTCTCCATCCTCCCTCTGTCTCTCTCCATCCCCCCTCTCTCTTCAATAATATTCCCCAGTAATAACTACACTCAGTCCGTCAGACTTGACCATAGGTTTCTGAAAGGCAGCCATTTTGGAGAACTAGTCATAGAAGCACTTAGAGTTATAGGGATTAGAAAAATGACCTTTTGTGTTGTTCTTTGGTTATTAAAGGAGAGAACAGAGAATGGAGGGATAACCCAGGTCTGTAGAATGGAGTTTGCTACCATCCTTTAACTTTGGGGTGGGTCCAATGCAACACTTGGGGGACACAATAGCCAATTGTAATTCACTAGACTGGATTCAATAGTGAGAATGCTTTCAGGGTGACAAGAAACACAACTCACTCACGGAGAAATTAGGGAATATTCTTACATTTGCTGCTGTTCGATTTTGGCTTGATGAGGTTTGGGATTCATGGGAAACGGAAGAGCATCAATCAAAATGACTCTTTGTGGGCGATACCGTGACTAGAATAATGAGAAAAAAAAAAAACTCATGCAGTCTGGTAGCCTCTTATGAAGCCTCTTATATAGCCTCTCATACATACTCTTATATAGCCTCTTATATAGCCTCTTAAATAGTATCTTAAATAGCCTCTAATATAGCCTCTTATCTATAACCTTATATAGCCACTTATGCAGCCTCTAATATAGCCTCTTATATAGACTCTTATATAGACTCTTATACTGAATCTATAGACTCTTATATACCCATTCGGAAAGTATTCTGACCGCTTGACTTTTTCCAATTTTTTTCCCCAACCTTATTCTAAAATTGATTAAATTGTTTTTGCCCCCTCATCAATCTACACACAATACCCCATAATGACCATGCAAAAATAGATTTTTTGACATTTTGCAAACATATTAAAAATAAACTACTGAAATATTAGACCCTTTAATCAGTACTTTGTTGAAGCACCTTTGACAGCGATTACAGCCTTGAGTCTTCTCGGGTATGATGCTACAAGCTTGGCACACCTGTATTTGGGGAGTTCCTCCCATTCTTCTCTGCAGATTCTCTCAAGCTCTGTCAGTTTGGATGGAGAGCGTCGCAGCACAGCTATTTTAAGGACTCTCCAGTAGATGTTCGATCGGGTTCAAGTCCGGGCTCTGGCTTGGCCACTCAAGGATATTCAGAGGCTTGTCACAAAGCCACTCCTGCTTTGTCTTAGCTGTGTTCTTATGGTCGTTGTCCTGTTGGAAGGTGAACCTTCGCCCCAGTCTGAGGTCCTGAGTGCTCTGGAGCAGGTTTTCATCAAGGATCTCTCTGTACTCTTTTCCTCGATCCTGACTAGTCTCCCAGTCCCTGTCACTGAAAAACATCCCCACAGAATGATGCTGCCACCACCATGCTTCACTGTAGGGATGGTGCCAGGTTTCCTCCAGACGTGACGCTTGGCATTCAGGCCAAAGAGTTCAATCTTGGTGCCTTTTGGCAAAAACTTCAAGCGGGGTCATGTACCTTTTACTGAGGAGTGGCTTCCGTCTGGCCACTCTACCATAAAGGCCTGATTGGTGGAATGCTGCAGAGATTGTTGCCCAGAGGAACTTTGGAGCTCTGTCAGAGTGACCATTGCGTTCTTGGTCACCTTCCTGACCAAGGCCCTTCTCCCCCGATTGCTCAGTTGGCCCGGCTCTAGGAAGAGTCTTGGTGGTTCCAAACTTCTTCCATTTCAGAATGATGTAGACCACTGTGTTCTTGGGGACCTTCAATGCTGCAGAAATGTGTTGGTACCCTTCCCCAGATCTGTGCCTCGACACAATCCTGTCTCGAAGCTCTACAGGGATTTCCTTTGACCTCATTGTTGGGAACTTATATAGACAGGTGTGTGCCTTTCCAAATCATGTCCAATCAGTTGAATTTACCACAGGTGGACTCCAAATAAGTTGTAGAAATATCTCCACGATGATCAATGGAAACAGAATGCACCTGAGGTCCATTTTGAGTGTCATAGAGAAGGGTCTGAATACTTATGTAAATAAGGTATTTCTGTTTTTTATTTAAACCTATTTTCACTTTGTCATTATGGGGTATTGTGTGTAGATTGATGAGGAAATAAAATAATTCAATCCATTTTAGAATAAGGCTGTAACGTAACAAAATTTGGAAAACGTCACAGGGTCAGAATACTTTCCGAATGCACTTTAGACTCTTATATAGCCTCTTATATAGACTTTATATAGACTCTTATATAGCCTCTTATATAGCCTCTTATGTGGCCTCTTAAATAGCCTCTTATATAGCCTTTTATATAGCCTCTTATATAGACTCTTATATAGCCTCTTATATAGACTTTATATAGCCTCTTATATAGCCTCTTATATAGACTCTTATATAGCCTCTTATATAGCCTCTTAAATAGACTCTTATATATCCTCTTAAAAAGCCTATTATATGGCATTTTATATAGACTCTTATTTTCCCTTAATCTTACATTGCTTTTATTCTTTCATCTTCCTTTCCCTAATAATTTCAAATTTTAATGTGATTCCTAACACATGAAAACATGATATCTCTCTATTATGCTGTATTAATAACAGAAGTCTCAGTGAGTGTGTTGTCCTGCTGAGCACATAAGTACGGGGAAAGAGGATGTCCTGCGGTGAAGCCTCTTATGAACTTACTGTGGGGAGGGAGCTCGTGGTTTTGACAAGGCCATAAGTGCCAGCTCTGAAGACATTTAGCAAGTGTGTCACGGCTAGCATTCGTCACTGGACTACTGTCTGCACGAGTAGATGGCTATAGCCAATGTTGAATCCATCATCACCATTCTTGGCATGTTTCTGGATTATTTGAGTAGAGCTGAGATTACCTTCTTCCTCTGAAGACATTTTAACGATTCGTTTGAAGTTTGCTGTTGCATCTGTTTAAACTTGTATGGACTGTGTTGCTATCCCCCTGCCCTCCCCTTCATTTCTGTTACCCTCGCACGCTGTGTGTGTGACTGTGTGTGTGTGTGACTGTGTGTTTGTGTGACTGTGTGTGTGTGTGTGTGTGTGTGTGTATGACTGTGTGTTTGTGTGACTGTGTGTGTGTGACTGTGTGTGTGTGACTGTGTGTTTGTGTGACTGTGTGTTTGTGTGACTTTGTGTGTGTGTGACTGTGTGTGTGACTGTGTGTGTGTGTGTGTGTGTGTGTGTGTGTGTATGAATGTGTGTTTGTGTGACTGTGTGTGTGTGTGACTGTGTGTGTGTATGCCTGTGTGTTT
>NC_059199.1:3271848-3274348 GCF_020615455.1 Coregonus clupeaformis | reverse complement strand
TTCATAGGCCTGTATCCTGTTCATAGGCCTCTATCCTGTTCATATGCCTGTATCCTGTTTCTAAGCCTGTATCCTGTTCATAGGCCTGTATCCTGTTCATAGGCCTGTATCCTGTTCAGTTTGGGTAGGAGTGCTTGTTTGAGTCAGAGCATCTCTTCATTGTAATGACACTCTGCATGTACAAGCGGTAATGAAGTGGAGCATTCAATTCGACTCGACGCAGGTGACGTGTGTGCGTGTGTGTGTGTGTGCCACACTCAACACACTCTAGATCCTACCCTCTCTCCCCTCAACTTGTAAACGCTTAGTAGCACATCGCTCCAGGGTCGTTGTTGATAACGGCTAACCATACCCAAGGGTGTCTCAGGGGGAGTTGGGATATGCAAAAAGCACATTACCAATTTACACATGCATATTAATACACACTTGTACATGTGTGAAATAGGACAAATACAGTATAAACACCCACCTAATTTTTATTAGTTCCTTTTTTCAAGGCTAGTCTGAAAAAAGTGGTCCCTATCCTTCAGTGGTTTGGCCCAGTAAGAAGCTAGCTGCCTGTCACTACTGCTGCATATTGCAGAGAGTGGCTTCTATTTGATTACTAGCCTCGCAGCTAGGGTAGTCGTCTAAGCCTCTCAAAATGAACACTCCAGGCAGGGATTATTTGTGTGTGTAGGTATGTGTGTGTGTGTGTGTGTGCGTGCTTGTGTGTGTGTGTGTGTGTGTGTGTGTGTGTGTGTGTGTGTGTGTGTGTGTGTGTGTGTGAGAGACATACCTGAGGCTCGGGCCCAGCACACTCAGCACTGACATAATGTAAAACGCCTGCAGTCACCAGGACTGTTTAATAGCTTTAGCAAACAGGCGCCTCCAACCCAGAACAGGGAGAGACTGAGGCTGAGGGGATTTTTATTAACATAGAGAAGGTGTAAAAGAGAGGAGGGTGAGAAAGAAAGAAAGAAAGAAAGAAAGAAAGAAAGAAAGAAAGAAAGAAAGAAAGAAAGAAAGAAAGAAAGAAAGAAAGAAAGAAAGAAAGAAAGAAAGAAAGAAAGAAAGAAAGAAAGAAAGAAATACAGAGAGGAATTTTAGATGATAGCAGGGGAAAAACTCTGTTAACACTCCTCTTAAAAAACGTCTGTTTCAGAGCCCCCATATGTACACAGTCTGTGCTATCAACACTGAATCATAGCTAAAGCTGCTGTTTATTTGAGAGCATAATTTATCTTCCCCCATTGGAAGTGTGTTAGTGTTCAACAGCCACCCACAGACGTTACATGTATACAGTGTTGGGTCAGAAACTGCTTTACTGAGATATGATTCGTCCTCCCACAGCCTTGGCTGTCGGCTTGTTGGGACTGTAACCCAAGAGCATGACAACATGGGACAAATGTTTACAGCACATTCTTACAATGACAACAACAACAGCCACCACCACAACACAGGCGTTTGTACGCAACATAGGCAGAGTCACCAAAGGCAGTGACAGGTTGGAGAAGTTGGTGAGCACACAGTTTGCTGGGAGGCTGCTTGGGGCTCACGAATACCTTTTGAATGCAGAGGAGTGAGAATAAAAAAATAACTGTGTGATAGTGCCATGTTGGTTCTGTCAAGAATGTTTTCTCTCTCACTCCCCTACCTAGCCTCCCTTCCATTTTTCTCCCTCTCTCTCTCTCTCTCTCTCTCTCTCTCTCTCTCTCTCTCTCTCTCTCTCTCTCTCTCTCTCTCTCTCTCTCTCTCTCTCTCTCTCTACCCTACTCCTCCCTCCTTCACAATTTTTTAATTGTGAGGTCGGAGGTAGTTATTTTGAGCAAGACATGTTTTAGGTGTGTTTGCTGTGTTTGCTACTTCTCCAACATGGTAGATTGACTGCCGCTATTGTGGGCTGGTGATCTGTGTAGCCACTGTTTGTTTGATGCTGTCTCATGCAGGTCAGCCCAAGGTGCAGTCTTTCCAGCCTGTCGTCATAGCTACCACTTAACAGGTCAGGAAGTCAGGTGGCATTCCCGGGATAACTTCTTGCGGGATTCCCTCCCTCTATTCCAAAGAGAACAGAGACAGACCCCACCCCAGCCCTAAAGCAGCCTGCGCTATCATCTTCTTCAACAAGAACAAGTCCACGCTGGCACCTACTGCCTGACAGAAAGGGTGTGTGTGTGTGTTTAGGTTCCCACCCATCAAGGTTGGGAATCATGCTACTGGGACTCATCCTGGGATTTACGGTATTAAAAAATATATATATATTTTACCTTTATTTAAGTAGGCAAGTCAGTTAAGAATAAATTCTTATTTACAATGACGGCCTACACCGGCCAAACCCGGACGACGCTGGGCCAATTGTGCGCCGCCCTATGGTACTCCCGATCGCGGCCGGTTGTGATACAGCCTGGAATCGAACCAGGGTGTCTGTAGTGAAGCCTCAACTGAGATGCAGTGCCTTAGACCGCTGCGCCACTCGGGAGCCCGGGTATTACCTGCATAGCATACGAAGGGGCACTAAAAA
>NC_059199.1:3249348-3261848 GCF_020615455.1 Coregonus clupeaformis | reverse complement strand
TGGGACCCTCGCCAGGTTGCCGGTGGGACCCTCGCCAGGTGGCCAGTGGGACCCTCGCTAGGTGGCCGGTGGGACCCTCGCCAGGTGGCCGGTGGGACCCTCGCCAGGTGGCCGGTGGGACCCTCGCCAGGTAGCCGGTGGGACCGTCACTAGGTGCCTGGTGGGACCATCGCAAGGTAGCCGGCGGGATCTCTCAGAGCTGGTTAGTCTTCAGAGAGAAGCCACGGCAGGTATACTGAATGTTTTAATAAGGCATCGTCAGCCCACCTTAGCTTAGCTAGCTTACAAAGCACATTCTCATTGTGAGATGCATACTATGTTTATGTGGTGCTCCTGGAGAGGAAACAAATGCCGTTTTATAATGACACATTCTGGTCCAGTGTGTCATCTGGGGGTATTTAGTGGTTTGCTTGTTGTTGTTTTCAGTCTTGTGAATAAACTACCAGTGAATGATGGCCTTAATATACATGGAGTACAGTATATTGGTCCGTTGGTGGGGACTACTGTGCAATAAAAAATATTCATGTTGGTTTATGGCAGTGTTGGGGTTTGGAGGGAGGCCTAGATGTACCAGGTGTCGAGTTGGGACTTCCCCTCCACACTCCTCAGGTTACCAGGTGTTGAGGTGGGACTTCCCTTCCAAACTCCTCAGGTTACCAGATGTTGAGGTGGGACTTCCCTTCCACACTCCTCAGGTTACCAGATGTTGAGGTGGGACTTCCCTTCCACACTCCTCAGGTTACCAGGTGTTGAGGTGGGACTTCCCTTCCACACTCCTCAGGTTACCAGATGTTGAGGTGGGACTTCCTTCTACACTCCTCAGGTTACCAGATGTTGAGGTGGGACTTCCCTTCCACACTCCTCAGGTTACCAGATGTTGAGGTGGGACTTCCCTTCCACACTCCTCAGGTTACCAGATGTTGAGGTGGGACTTCCCTTCCACACTCCTCAGGTTACCAGATGTTGAGGTGGGACTTCCTTCTACACTCCTCAGGTTACCAGGTGTTGAGGTGGGACTTCCCTTCCACACTCCTCAGGTTACCAGGTGTTGAGGTGGGACTTCCCTTCCACACTCCTCAGGTTACCAGATGTTGAGGTGGGACTTCCTTCTACACTCCTCAGGTTACCAGATGTTGAGGTGGGACTTCCCTTCCACACTCCTCAGGTTACCAGATGTTGAGGTGGGACTTCCCTTCCACACTCCTCAGGTTACCAGATGTTGAGGTGGGACTTCCCTTCCACACTCCTCAGGTTACCAGATGTTGAGGTGGGACTTCCCTTCCACACTCCTCAGGTTACCAGATGTTGAGGTGGGACTTCCTTCTACACTCCTCAGGTTACCAGGTGTTGAGGTGGGACTTCCCTTCCACACTCCTCAGGTTACCAGATGTTGAGGTGGGACTTCCTTCTACACTCCTCAGGTTACCAGATGTTGAGGTGGGACTTCCCTTCCACACTCCTCAGGTTACCAGATGTTGAGGTGGGACTTCCCTTCCACACTCCTCAGGTTACCAGATGTTGAGGTGGGACTTCCCTTCCACACTCCTCAGGTTACCAGATGTTGAGGTGGGACTTCCTTCTACACTCCTCAGGTTACCAGGTGTTGAGGTGGGACTTCCCTTCCACACTCCTCAGGTTACCAGGTGTTGAGGTGGGACTTCCCTTCCACACTCCTCAGGTTACCAGATGTTGAGGTGGGACTTCCTTCTACACTCCTCAGGTTACCAGATGTTGAGGTGGGACTTCCCTTCCACACTCCTCAGGTTACCAGATGTTGAGGTGGGACTTCCTTTCCACACTCCTCAGGTTACCAGATGTTGAGGTGGGACTTCCTTCTACACTCCTCAGGTTACCAGGTGTTGAGGTGGGACTTCCCTTCCACTCTCCTCAGGTTACCAGATGTTGAGGTGGGACTTCCCTTCCACACTCCTCAGGTTACCAGGTGTTGAGGTGGGACTTCCCTTCCACACTCCTCAGGTTACCAGATGATGAGGTAGGACTTCCTTCTACACTCCTCAGGTTACCAGGTGTTGAGGTGGGGCTTCCCTTCCACACTCCTCAGGTTACCAGATGTTGAGGTGGGACTTCCTTCCACACTCCTCAGGTTACCATATGTTGAGGTGGGACTTCATTCCACACTCCTCAGGTTACCAGATGTTGAGGTGGGACTTCCTTCTACACTCCTCAGGTTACCAGATGATGAGGTGGGACTTCCTTCCACACTCCTCAGGTTACCAGATGTTGAGGTGGGACTTCCTTCTACACTCCTCAGGTTACCAGATGTTGAGATGGGACTTCCTTCCACACTCCTCAGGTTACCAGGTGTTGAGGTGGGACTTCCCTTCCACACTCCTCAGGTTACCAGATGTTGAGGTGGGACTTCCTTCTACACTCCTCAGGTTACCAGATGTTGAGGTGGGACTTCCCTTCCACACTCCTCAGGTTACCAGATGTTGAGGTGGGACTTCCCCTCCACACTCCTCAGGTTACCAGGTGTTGAGGTGGGACTTCCCTTCCACTCTCCTCAGGTTACCAGATGTTGAGGTGGGACTTCCTTCCACACTCCTCAGGTTACCATATGTTGAGGTGGGACTTCCTTCCACACTCCTCAGGTTACCAGATGTTGAGGTGGGACTTCCTTCTACACTCCTCAGGTTACCAGATGGTGAGGTGGGACTTCCTTCTACACTCCTCAGGTTACCAGATGGTGAGGTGGGACTTCCTTCCACACTCCTCAGGTTACCAGATGTTGAGGTGGGACTTCCTTCTACACTCCTCAGGTTACCAGATGTTGAGGTGGGACTTCCTTCCACACTCCTCAGGTTACCAGATGTTGAGGTGGGACCTCCTTCCACACTCCTCAGGTTACCTTGTGTGGAGTTGTTATTCCCCTATCACCTTTACACACACATAAACAGACACACACACGCACACACACACACACACACACACACACACGCATAAGCACACACACACGCACACACTCACACACACACACACACACTTAGGGGATGACTCCAAAGCTGGGCTGAGCCGGTCCGTTTCTCTAGGCCAATGAACAAATTAGCTCTAATTGAGTCCGTTCCCCTCAAGCAGCCTCACAGCTCTCTCAGGGTCTGCCTCCCTCTCCCTCTGCGGACATCTCTCTCTCTCTCTCTCTCTCTCTCTCTCTCTCTCTCTCTCTCTCTCTCTCTCTCTCTCTCTCTCTCTCTCTCTTTTCTCTCTCTCTCTCTCTATCTCTCTCTCGCTCTCTGTCTCTCTCTCTGTCTCTCTCTGTCTCTCTCTCTCTCTCTCTCTCTCTCTCTCTGTCGCTCTCGCTCTCTCTCTCTCTCCTCTCTCTCTTTCTGTTTCTCCATCTTTTCTTCTCTCTCTGTCCTCTCTCAAAAAGACACACTAACTGTTCAGCTAGCTGTTACTGAGGCAAGACCATAGCCTCAACCTTCAACAATAGTCCACAGATAGAAAGACACTGCCTCAACTGAAAAGAAAGAGGGATATCTTTAAGATTTTCCACTGCCAACATCTTTCCTTGGCAATCAGAGTTTCTCCGAAACAATATCCTGCAATTAAAAGGCAAAAGCAGAGATAATCTTTTTCCATGGCCAAAATTACAGAGGAATAAGGAACAGGGTTGCAATGGGAGGTTATTTTACTAAAACTTTCTAAGTTTACTAGTAAACTACAGGAATTTTTGTATATTTCAAGACTTCTAGTGGTCTTTTTGGGTACTTCAGATTATCAAAGGTTTATGTAATTGTCTCTGGCCCTCTGTGTGGCCTTATCACATGTAAAATATATTAAATAATTAAAAAAGATAATATTAAAATTACAAAAATAATGACAAAGCTGTAAAACATAAATCTAAACAATCAACTTAGGGAATACAGTTGGTGTTTAATATAATATATAATATCACACAAACACACACACAAACACACACACACAAACACACACACACACACACACAAACACACAAGGGAATACAGTTGGTGTTTAATGTTTTGGGTCAAACTGGTGGCAGTTGTGAAAAAAGTAAATAGTTGGAAGAGTTGCAGAGGTAATTTAAAATAATGCCATTGTTGATTAGATGCTTTTTTCATTAATTAGGCTATTTTCTCTTGAACCAATATGGACACACAAACACACAATAACACACACTCACACGTAAACAAATTCAGATTGAATTTCTCCACACCGTCCAGAAAACAGCTGCATCTCCTGATGTATTTCGATAAAGATTCAATTTCTTTCAATATCTCAGGCTATCTCAGGTTATCTCAGGCTATCTCAGGCTATGGAGGTGTACACAGCATCTTGAAATATGAAACAAATTGCATTCCAGGTGATTACCTCATGAAGCTGGTTGAGAGAATGCCAAGAGTGTGCAAAGCTGTCATCAAGGCAAAGGATGGCTATTTGAAGAATCTCAAATATAAAATATATTTTGATTTTAACACTTTTTTGGTTACTACATGATTGCATATGTGTTATTTCATATTTTTGATGGATTCACTATTATTTTACGATGTAGAAAATATTAAAAATAAAGAAAAACCCTTGAATGAGTAGGTGTTCTAAAACTTTTGACCGGTAGTGTATATCTAAGACATTTTGGCAAGATAGCTTTATCTGTGTTATTGCATGGACTGCCATTTTGGATAAAGGCCATGTGGATAAGTCTGGATTGTTTTATATCGAAATGACCAAATAAAGTAATTCTACTGTAGAGGTATATAAGTCTACAATATAGTAAGTTCTGACAGGTGTGTGTTTTAACTCAAACCACCTACTGTGTTTTACAACTGAAGCCATTTCTACGACATGGCTTTCATCTCCCATCCATTTCATAGTGAACATGTTTTATTTGATGGGATACTTTGTTTTGTCTGACGTTCTGAAGGCTCAGCTTGGCTTGGCCTTGGGTAGATTTTTTCTCTCCAGTTTTTATGTCAGAGCCGCGCACCACTTTTAATAGTTAATAAGGTATTCCATTCCATCATGTTCCGGAGATTCCGTTGTTTTGACGTATGTTGTCGGAGGAATGTTGCAGCGATCCAGGGACAACATGAATAATGGGAACGATATGGGGATAGTTGGGGACCTGGGGCCTGCCAATGTCGGTCTACCATTCTGACTCGTCTTTCTGTATTTTTGAGCGGCTAGAATCTGTTCTCTGTGGAAGACTGGTTCATGGTCTTCTGACTTAATCAGTGTCCCTCCGTCAGGTTTATAATGTTCTTTTGATTCCATCACTTAACCCTAATTGCTCCAGGGTCACTGTTGATAATGGCTGACCCTGGCCATGACCCCACTCTCCGAGGGTGTCTCAGGGGGGTTGGGATACGCAAAAAATATATATTTCCATTTGATACATGTGTATACACGCACTTGTACTTTGTGAAACAAGGCAAATATAAACACCCACCTAATGACATATTATGAGTATTATTATTATTATTATTATTTATTGTTATGATTATGACTATGATTACGATTATTGTTAGTGTTATTGTTAATAGTATTGTTATTATGATCATTATTATGATTATGATTATGATGATTATGATTATGATTATGATTATGATTATGATTATTATGATTATGATTATGATTATCTCCATCTGTGTCTTTTATTACGATTGAAACCATCCTTTCCTTGTCTTCTCTTGTCACGCTGTGATTGATGTCTAAAACCTGGATAGATGAAAGTGTTAGGGCTAAAATCCCAGACCAATTCCCCTTGTTGTCAACTGTACTCAGATCTTTCACATCAGTGATCACAAAGAAGAGAAGATCAATAAAAGGAAACCCGTTTAGAGTATCGGGTCACAGTCTTTGCTCTGTAGTTGTTGCACATACATTGTTGCATATGCGCTCCCTACTTAATCTCAGTAGTCAAATATTAGACAAGGTCTCTCTCCCCCACCATCCCAATTCTGTAGGCTTCCTCTTTGAAGTGAGTCTCTCAGCACAGCCCTTTGATCCACCTAGGCTGCCCTGAACTAAGGCTCACTCTACTACTGATAGCATGGGAAATTACAGAAGAGGGCTTTAAATGAAAGAGCCAATGAAATGACCCCGTCAAGGTAGCATCTGCATCAATTTGGTTTTTATTCATTATGGGTGGAGTCTGGGTTGAGACGCTAACTTTAGTGGGCATTTGGCGTTATTGTGTCTCAGACTCCAGCTGGGGTTTTTGTAGAACTTTCCATGACTTTTCATTGGCTGCTTTGTCTATATCACTTCTTGCCTTGCAGGTTTTTCATTCAGCCGCCGGTTCAATTATGGGAGAATATTTATGGAGTGTGTCTATTTTCATGCTTGATGGATTTGAATTCCACCCGCATACATATACACACACGCACACACACACACACACACACGCACGCACGCACGCACGCAAGTACGCACGCACGCACGCACGCACGCACGCACACACACACACACACACACACACACACACACACACACACACACACACACACACACACACACACACACACACACACACACACACACACTGGCCAATCACCAAGCACTTTCCAATGGTCCTCTGTATAAATTATGCCAGTGACTTCCCCTGGTCACACCTCTTTGTTTTACTGAGTTGACCAACAATGGATTTGTCCTTCCCTTTGGCATCAATACCTTTTATAACTGGGGCCTTCTCTCTGTCCTCTCTCTGTCCTCTCTCTCTCTCTCTCTCTCTCTCTCTCTCTCTCTCTCTCTCTCTCTCTCTCTCTCTGTCCTCTCTCTCTCTCTCTCTCTCTCTCTCTCTCTGTCCTCTCTCTCTGTCATCTCTCTCTCTGTCCTCTCTCTCTCTCTGTCCTCTCTCTCTCTCTGTCCACTCTCTATGTCTGTCCTCTCTCTCTCTCTCTCTCTCTCTCTCTCTCTCTCTCTCTCACACCGACCTGCATGGCCCTTTGAGCCTTGGGCACTAGGCGACGCATTACAGAGATACAGAGTACAGCATACCTAACCACCGTTACAGAGACACGGAGTGATGCTGGCTCCTCTCTCTACTCAGCTCTAATTAACAATTCCCTTTAGAGGCTTGACATTGAGTTGTGACAGTTTTTGGTCATTGTGAAGTTTTTTTCTGTACCCTTTATCTCTCTCTGTGGCTCTGTCGTTCATATGAGCTGGAAGGTCTTTCATCTGAGTTTTAAGACAGGTGGAGGTAATCTCTGAAGCTTCTGGAATACTGGATGCCATGGTGACCGTAGCATCTCCTACCAATAATGTGAGTGACTGGGTGTCCCTCTTTGAGGTGTGTTAAATCAAACCCTGTGTGTGTGTGTGTGTGTGTGTGTGTGTGTGTGTGTGTGTGTGTGTGTGTGTGTGTGTGTGTGTGTGTGTGTCCTGACTATATTGGAACAACTGATCTGTCAAAAACAAAATAGATGAAAAGGAGCGCAAAACCCCCCGCATCTTTTCAGATGAAACTTCTCTCAAAAGAGACCTAGACCTGTACTTCTGTACGTAGCCCTGTGTTGTGGCAGTGCCCTCCATATCTGCAATTTACCGTCCGAGGTAAAAACTGACATGAGGGAGAGAGAAGTATAGTTGATCCACTGAGGGTACCCACTGTGCACTGACGTCATTTCAACGTCTAGTTTTGATTTACGTTTGGTTGAGTTGTCAGCTAACGTGAATTCAATGTGAAATCAACCAAAAATGTCACCATGTTATTGGATTTTGGTTAAAAGTTAGGTGAAAAAAAAGACTAAATTTCCTGACGTTGATGACTTTCACCAAATCCAATCAGTTTTCAATGTTGATTTAACGTCATCACATTGAATTTTGTCTGTTGAAATGCCATGGAAACAACGTTGATTCAACCAGTTTTTGCCCAGTGGGCAGTGTTACCATATATGTGACTGACCACCTTGATTTCTATCTCATGTAGCAAAATTTGAAATTATGTTTTTTACATTGAATAAAAGCAGAGACACAGAGCTACAAAATGGTATATCATACACTGCATTTATGGGGACAATGGGAAAGTAATTCTGCTTTGAAAGTTGATAAACTTGTAATCTCACTTTTGAGAAAATGGCCTTTGAATGTTTTGGTACCTAGTGAAGAGCTCTTCTTTGTCTACACCACATATGTCAGAGTCAAGGCCCGCGGGCCACATCCGGCCCGCGAGAAGGTTTTTTACGGCCCCTGGGATGATCTTGATTTATTATTAGAACCGGCCCGCAGACCGCAGCAAGCCGGCAGCCCGCAGATCTTTTACACGCACCAATACTACATTTCCCACAATGCAACGGTGACGCACTCGAGCAGTAGGCTGCTTCATTTCAATATTTATTGGCACAGCAGTCGTCAGCATCACAGTAAAATTAACTTTCAGATACCCATCAAAAATGGCAAAACGGAAGGTGGACACTGAGAACCGGGGTTTCAAACAAGGTGGGAGTCGGAGTATATGTTCACGGAGGTAGCTGGAAAACCTGTGTGTCTTCTGTGTGGAGAAAGTGTGGCGGTACTGAAAGAGTATAATCTGAGACGACATTATGAAACGAAACACGCGGACAAAAACAAGAATATGGACATGGAACAAAGGCTACAAAAAGGCAGAGGAATTAAAACGAGGCCTCAAATCTCGACAGGCTCTGTTCAAAAAAGCCAAATCACAAGGCCAGGCTGCTGTCAAGGCCAGTTTTATTTTGGCAGAAGAGATCGCTAAATCAGCCCGGCCATTTACTGAGTAGGTAGTGCTGAACACCTCCACTCAATTCTGAGGATTTCCTCAGCTCAGAGCCTTACCCCGAACATTGATGAACTTGTGGAAAAGATGGGACACCACCAAGTATCACCCTCAACCTCAAACAAGTGAACATTACTGTGCAATCACATATTTAGAGTTTTTACTCAGTTCAAGTTTAAAAGTTAAAGTTTAATATTTGTTTTCACTGCATGTTACTTCTCCTTAAACAAAGTGTTGTTTTTGATTAATAGATTTTTGCACTTTATTTTATTGTATTTCAATCCAATTATATTTTAAAAATATTTCAGTTGAGTGGATGATAGAAAATTGCTATTATTGTTTTTTTCTTTGAAGTAAATTTAGCCCACTTTTGCTAAAATAGAAAATATAGGCTACTGATGGTGCCTTGAATACCGGTTTCTTTCATTTAATGTTCATGTTATGGGGATTTTTATATAAAGGAAATTTGTCTTTTGTGTCTGTTGAAAATTAAAGATTACTGACAGAGCCATAAGAAAATATTGCTTTATTTATCTGATCATATTGGAATATATTTGTTAGGTTTTCAGTAGGTTCAATTAGGTTCACTAGACTATATGCGTCATTTAAAAAATTTTCAATGAACATTCGAACAGTCCGGCCCTCGGCTTGTAGCTAAATTTTTTATTTGGCCCTCCGTCCATTTGACTTTGACACCCCTGGTCTACACCCATTCAGCATCGTTCACACCCTCTTAAGCCCCACCCATCTCGTTCAGCTCTCGGAGCGTTCAGAGTGCACACTTGATGCTCTGGCCGATGAGTAGGGTTGATCCGAGCGATCTGACCTCACAATGGCAGTAAAGCACCCAAGCTAACTGGCTAACATTACAACATTACAATACAAATGTATTTATAAAGCCCTTTTTACATCAGCAGATGTCACAAAGTGCTATACAGAAACCCAGCCTAAAACCCCAAACAGCAAGCAATGCAGATGTAGAAGCACGGTGGCTAGGAAAAACTCCCTAGAAAGGCAGAAACCTAGGAAGAAACCTTGAGAGGATCCAGGGTCTGAGGGGTGGCCAGTCCCCTTCTGGCTGTGCCGGGTGGAGATTATAACAGTACATGGCCATTAAGGCCAGATTTTTCTCCAAGATGTTCAAACGTTCATAGATGACCAGTAGGGTCAAATAATAATCACAGTGGTTGTAGAGGTTGCAACAGGTACATCAGGAGTAAATGTCAGTTGGCTTTTCATAGCCGGGCATTTAGAGGTTGAAATAGCAGGTGCGGTAGAGAGAGAGAGAGTCAAAAACAGCAGATCTGGGACAAGGTAGCACGTCCGGTGAACAGGTCAGGATTCCATAGCTGCAGGCAGAAGAGTTGAAACTGGAGAAGCAGCACAACCAGGTGGACTGGGGCCAGCCAGGAGTCATCAGGCCAGGTAGTCCTGAGGCATGGTCCTAGGGCTCAGGTCCTCCGGAATGGGAGGGAGAGAGAGAGAATTAGAGGGCACATACTTAAATTCACACAGGACACTAGATAAGACAGGAGAATAACACCAGATATAACAGACTGACCCTAGCCCCTGGCACATAGACTATTGCAGCATAGATACTGGAGGCTGAGACAAGGGGGGTCGGGAGAAACTGTGGCCCCGTCCGACGATACCCCCGGACAGGACCAACCAGACAGGATATAACCCCACCCACTTTGCCAAAGCACAGCCCCCACACCACCAGAAGGATATCAACAGACCACCAACCTACTACCCTGAGACAAGGCTGAAAATAGCCCACAAAGATCTCCTCCACCGCTATTTACTTTCAGACACAAAATTGGGATGATGGTTCATTGTTTGCCTCTGGATAACATGAAAACAGCCTAACCAGCTCTGCTGGCAACAATTTCATTACGCATTTTTACCGACGTTTACTGACACCGGCCATATTCAACGGGTGCTGTGCATTCATAAATTCATCAGGTATTCAGCGCTCTGGCATACTCAAACTGAATTTACAAACGCACCCGGAATGGTTACTTCTATAGTGGAGTCTTTTGTTAAGACATGTAGCTAGCTAGCTAGGTAAACAATGAACCTAGCTAGTTAACAAAGTGTAAGATCATTGACGTCACGTAACGTTAGCTAGTGAGCCAGCCAGCTAACGTTAGCTAGTTAAACAATTAACCATAGTGCCAACTCATGTCGTTACTACCCTCATGAATCTGCTGGGAGCTAACCAACCAGGTTCAATGTTAACTAGCTAACATTAGGCTCTAACTAGCCAAGCAAACGGCTCTGAGACACGAATAATAACATCATACACATAACGTTAGCTAGCAAGCCAGCCAGCTAACGTTAGCTAGCTAGCTAACAGTACACTTTATCTTGAAAAGAAACCACTTTCTGTCAACATTTGAAATGTGTAATATCTGAAAATGTAGCTAGCTAGACTATCTCACCCATATACATCATCATGCATGATGGACTTGACTCCCTGTCACGGATACCATGCATGGTTGCCCTTAGTTTGAAGAAGTAATCCGGAGACAAGTGTTTTCTCCATCTCTTTTCATACTCTGTTTCCACTGATTTCAAAACTCGATCCTCCAGAAAGTGGAGAGCAACACTTATGCAGCTCCACTACACCATACATTTTTAAAAAAGCAGCGTTAGACAGGATTACCTACACATACTGACCAGCTCAAATAGACAGAAGCCTTCTATATGGCAGACCAATCTGAACTTCTCTCTCGGCATGTCCAGCCCACTCATTATTTCAGCCAATCACGGCTAGTGGGAAGGTTGCTGTCTTTTTCTGTGGCTTAACCAACTAGGCTCGTAATTTAACAATTTGATTCGTATTTACAGATGGGATACAAGTTTGTTATTAAGGCACATGAAAGTTCACGTTCCAAAAGGCATAAAAAAATATAAAAAAAATGTTTATGTTCAAATGGATCTCCTGTGAGGTAGTGACCCGCGACATATACCTAGTTTCCTGAAACGAGTCACATATTTGATAAAACTCTGATTTGCATGGGACTGGGACATGTTGGATTTACTGTGGAGCATATTAAATATATGCGACATACTGTGTTATTGGAAAAAAGATTGCATCAGCCATGGATGAATGGGATGAGATGTGAAGTTGTTGAACTTTTTATACTGTCCTTTCCCATGGCTTGCAGCCATCTTTTGAAGCCAAAGGCTGTTTCCTCTCTTCTTCTTTCTCTGTCGGTCTCTCTCTCAGATGTCTTTCCCTCTCTTACCTGAAGCGTGGAGCTGGTCAAGGACAGGAAATTGATAACACTCGTTCATCTTTGGTCTGAATTAAGAGAACACACACACACACACACAGCGATGTCTTACTATACTTGTGAGGACTTTTTTGGGGACCAACAATTGATTCCCATTCAAAATCTTATTTTCTCTAACCCCTAAACCTTACCATAACCTTAACCTTAACTCCTAACTCCTAACTCCTAACTCTAAACCTAACCGCTAACCCTAACCCTAATTCTAACCCTAATTCTAAGCCTAAACCTTTAACCTAAAATAGCCTTTTTACAAGTGAGGACCGGCAAAATGTCCTCACTGCTCTGAATTTTAGTTGGTTTACTTTTCAGTGAGTTCTGGTACACACACACATGCACATGCACAAGCACACGTACGTACGCACGCACGCACGCATGCACACACACATACACACACACACACACACACACACACACACACACACACACACACACACACACACACACACACACACACACACACACACACACACACACACACACAC
>NC_059199.1:3226848-3246848 GCF_020615455.1 Coregonus clupeaformis | reverse complement strand
CAGGAAGACAAAAGCATTGACAGCATTTGTTATTATTTTCTCTGTCCCTTCCTCCTGGTGGTGTGGCTGAAGAGATATCAGAAACATCCCGCTTATCCTCCCCTTAATCCTTTAGACAAAGGTCCAATCCTCCAACAAAGGTCCCATCTCCTGGTAAATGTCCAGAGATGATTGTTTGCTGTATGCATCTTTATTTATATATTTACTCCATAATTTTTTCCATGTAAGGTTTTTTGTCTTTCCAGGAATGTGGTTGAATGTTGGATTGTCAACATTGAGGCAACCTAGTGTATCATGCTCATCATAGATGGGGGAGGGGATGGGGATAGGTTGGTTGTTGACTTTTCACCTTTAACCTTTAGATGGGGATTATGGAGTGATGATAGACTGGTTATGTACTGTACATCATAGACAGTAAGAAGGATCATCTTCTTCAACAGAGTAACAGTTGATCAGTATAGTATGAAATGCTCATCTCCTTCAACAGTAACAGTTGATCAGTATGTTATGGAAGGCTCATCTCCTTCAACAGTAACAGTTGATCAGTATAGTATGGAAGGCTCATCTCCTTCAACAGTAACAGTTGATCAGTATAGTATGGAAGGCTCATCTCCTTCAACAGTAACAGTTGATCAGTATAGTATGGAAGGCTCATCTCCTTCAACAGTAACAGTTGATCAGTATAGTATGGAAGGCTCATCTACTTCAACAGTAACAGTTGATCAGTATAGTATGGAAGGCTCATCTCCTTCAACAGTAACAGTTGATCAGTATAGTATGGAAGGCTCATCTCCTTCAACAGTAACAGTTGATCAGTATAGTATGGAAGGCTCATCTACTTCAACAGTAACAGTTGATCAGTATAATATGGAAGGCTCATCTCCTTCAACAGTAACAGTTGATCAGTATAGTATGGAAGGCTCATCTCCTTCAACAATAACAGTTGATCAGTATAATATGGAGGGCTCATCTACTTCAACATTAACAGTTGATCAGTATAGTATGGAAGGCTCATCTTCTTCAACAGTAACAGTTGATCAGTATAGTATGGAAGGTTCATATCCTTCAACAGTAACAGTTGATCAGTATAGTATGGAAGGCTCATCTACTTCAACAGTAACAGTAGATCAGTATAGTATAGAAGGCTCATCTCCTTCAACAGTAACAGTTGATCAGTGTAGTATGGAAGGCTCATATCCTTCAACAGTAACAGTTGATCAGTATAGCATGGAAGGCTCATCTCCTTCAACAGTAACAGTTGATCAGTATAGTATGGAAGGCTCATCTCCTTCAACAGTAACAGTTGATCAGTATAGTATGGAAGGTTCATCTCCTTCAACAGTAACAGTTGATCAGTATAGTATGGAAAGCTCATCTCCTTCAACAGTAACAGTTGATCAGTATAGTATGGAAGGCTCATCTACTTCAAAAGATTAACAGTTGATCAGTATAGTATGGAAGACTCATCTCCTTCAACAGTAACAGTTGATCAGTATAGTATGGAAGGCTCATCTCCTTCAACAGTAACAGTTGATCAGTATAGTATGGAAGGCTCATCTCCTTCAACAGTAACAGTTGATCGGTATAGTATGGAAGGCTCATCTACTTCAAGAGTAACAGTTGATCAGTATAATATGGAAGGCTCATCTCCTTCAACAGTAACAGTTGATCAGTATAGTATGGAAGGCTCATCTCCTTCAACAGTAACAGTTGATCAGTATAGTATGGAAGGCTTATCTACTTCAAAAGAGTAACAGTTGATCAGTATAGTATAGAAGGCTCATCTCCTTCAACAGTAACAGTTGATCAGTATAGTATTGAAGGCTCATCTACTTCAAAAGAGTAACAGTTGATCAGTATAGTATGGAAGGCTCATCTCCTTCAACAGTAACAGTTGATCAGTATAGTATGGAAGGCTCATCTACTTCAACAGTAACAGTTGATCAGTATAGTATGGAAGGCTCATCTCCTTCAACAGTAACAGTTGATCAGTATAGTATGGAAGGCTCATCTCCTTCAACAGTAACAGTTGATCAGTATAGTATGGAAGGCTCATCTACTTCAAAAGAGTAACAGATGATCAGTATAGTATGGAAGGCTCATCTCCTTCAACAGTAACATTTGATCAGTATAGTATGGAAGGCTCATATCCTTCAACAGTAACAGTTGATCAGTATAGTATGGAAGGCTCATCTCCTTCAACAGTAACAGTTGATCAGTATAGTATTGAAAGCTCATCTACTTCAAAAGAGTAACAGTTGATCAGTATAGTATTGAATGCTCATCTCCTTCAACATTAACAGTTGATCAGTATAGTATGGAAGTTTCATCTCCATCAACAGTAACAGTTGATCAGTATAGTATGGAAGGCTCACCCCCTTCAACAGTAACAGTTGATCAGTATAGTATGGAAGGCTCATCTCCTTCAACAGTAACAGTTGATCAGTATAGTATGGAATGCTCATCTCCTTCAACAGTAACAGTTGATCAGTATAGTATGGAAGGCTCATCTCCTTCAACAGTAACAGTTGATCAGTATAGTATTGAAGGCTCATCTACTTCAAAAGAGTAACAGTTGATCAGTATAGTATGGAAGGCTCATCTCCTTCAACAGTAACAGTTGATCAGTATAGTATGGAAGTCTCATCTCCTTCAACAGTAACAGTTGATCAGTATAGTATGGAAGGCTCATCTCCTTCAACAGTAACAGTTGATCAGTATAGTATGGAAGGCTCATCTCCTTCAACAGTAGCAGTTGATCAGTATAGTATTGGAGGCTCATCTACTTACAAAGTAACAGTTGATCAGTATAGTATGGAAGGCTCATCTCCTTCAACAGTAACAGTTGATCAGTATAGTATTGAAGGCTCATCTACTTCAAAAGAGTAACAGTTGATCAGTATAGTATGGAAGGCTCATCTCCTTCAACAGTAACAGTTGATCAGTATAGTATGGAAGTCTCATCTCCTTCAACAGTAACAGTTGATCAGTATAGTATGGAAGGCTCATCTCCTTCAACAGTAACAGTTGATCAGTATAGTATGGAAGGCTCATCTCCTTCAACAGTAACAGTTGATCAGTATAGTATTGGAGGCTCATCTACTTACAAAGTAACAGTTGATCAGTATAGTATGGAAGGCTCATCTCCTTCAACAGTAACAGTTGATCAGTGTAGTATGGAAGGCTCAACTCCTTCAACAGTAACAGTTGATCAGTATAGTACGGAAGGTTCATCTCCTTCAACAGTAACAGTTGATCAGTGTAGTATGGAAGGCTCATATCCTTCAACAGTAACAGTTGATCAGTATAGTATTGAAGGCTCATCTACTTCAAAAGAGTAACAGTTGATCAGTATAGTATGGAAGGCTCATCTCCTTCAACAGTAACAGTTGATCAGTATAGTATGGAAGGCTCATCTCCTTCAACAGTAACAGTTGATCAGTATAGTATGGAAGGCTCATCTCCTTCAACAGTAACAGTTGATCAGTATAGTATGGAAGGCTCATCTCCTTCAACAGTAACAGTTGATCAGTATAGTATTGGAGGCTCATCTACTTACAAAGTAACAGTTGATCAGTATAGTATGGAAGGCTCATCTCCTTCAACAGTAACAGTTGATCAGTGTAGTATGGAAGGCTCAACTCCTTCAACAGTAACAGTTGATCAGTATAGTACGGAAGGTTCATCTCCTTCAACAGTAACAGTTGATCAGTGTAGTATGGAAGGCTCATATCCTTCAACAGTAACAGTTGATCAGTATAGCATGGAAGGCTCATCTCCTTCAACAGTAACAGTTGATCAGTGTAGTATGGAAGGCTCAACTCCTTCAACAGTAACAGTTGATCAGTATAGTACGGAAGGTTCATCTCCTTCAACAGTAACAGTTGATCAGTGTAGTATGGAAGGCTCATATCCTTCAACAGTAACAGTTGATCAGTATAGTATGGAAGTCTCATCTCCTTCAACAGTAACAGTTGATCAGTATAGTATGGAAGGCTCATCTCCTTCAACAGTAACAGTTGATCAGTATAGTATGGAAGGCTCATCTCCTTCAACAGTAACAGTTGATCAGTATAGTATTGGAGGCTCATCTACTTACAAAGTAACAGTTGATCAGTATAGTATGGAAGGCTCATCTCCTTCAACAGTAACAGTTGATCAGTGTAGTATGGTAGGCTCAACTCCTTCAACAGTAACAGTTGATCAGTATAGTACGGAAGGTTCATCTCCTTCAACAGTAACAGTTGATCAGTGTAGTATGGAAGGCTCATATCCTTCAACAGTAACAGTTGATCAGTATAGCATGGAAGGCTCATCTCCTTCAACAGTAACAGTTGATCAGTATAGTATGGAAGGCTCATCTCCTTCAACAGTAACAGTTGATCAGTATAGTATGGAAGGTTCATCTCCTTCAACAGTAACAGTTGATCAGTATAGTATGGAAAGCTCATCTCCTTCAACAGTAACAGTTGATCAGTATAGTATGGAAGGCTCATCTACTTCAAAAGATTAACAGTTGATCAGTATAGTATGGAAGACTCATCTCCTTCAACAGTAACAGTTGATCAGTATAGTATGGAAGGCTCATCTCCTTCAACAGTAACAGTTGATCAGTATAGTATGGAAGGCTCATCTCCTTCAACAGTAACAGTTGATCGGTATAGTATGGAAGGCTCATCTACTTCAAGAGTAACAGTTGATCAGTATAATATGTAAGGCTCATCTCCTTCAACAGTAACAGTTGATCAGTATAGTATGGAAGGCTCATCTCCTTCAACAGTAACAGTTGATCAGTATAGTATGGAAGGCTTATCTACTTCAAAAGAGTAACAGTTGATCAGTATAGTATAGAAGGCTCATCTCCTTCAACAGTAACAGTTGATCAGTATAGAATGGAAGGCTCATCTCCTTCAACAGTAACAGTTGATCAGTATAGTATGGAAGGCTCATCTCCTTCAACAGTAACAGTTGATCAGTATAGTATGGAAGGCTCATCTACTTCAACAGTAACAGTTGATCAGTATAGTATGGAAGGCTCATCTCCTTCAACAGTAACAGTTGATCAGTATAGTATGGAAGGCTCATCTCCTTCAACAGTAACAGTTGATCAGTATAGTATGGAAGGCTCATCTACTTCAAAAGAGTAACAGATGATCAGTATAGTATGGAAGGCTCATCTCCTTCAACAGTAACATTTGATCAGTATAGTATGGAAGGCTCATATCCTTCAACAGTAACAGTTGATCAGTATAGTATGGAAGGCTCATCTCCTTCAACAGTAACAGTTTATCAGTATAGTATTGAAAGCTCATCTACTTCAAAAGAGTAACAGTTGATCAGTATAGTATTGAATGCTCATCTCCTTCAACAGTAACAGTTGATCAGTATAGTATGGAAGTTTCATCTCCATCAACAGTAACAGTTGATCAGTATAGTATGGAAGGCTCATCCCCTTCAACAGTAACAGTTGATCAGTATAGTATGGAAGGCTCATCTCCTTCAACAGTAACAGTTGATCAGTATAGTATGGAATGCTCATCTCCTTCAACAGTAACAGTTGATCAGTATAGTATGGAAGGCTCATCTCCTTCAACAGTAACAGTTGATCAGTATAGTATTGAAGGCTCATCTACTTCAAAAGAGTAACAGTTGATCAGTATAGTATGGAAGGCTCATCTCCTTCAACAGTAACAGTTGATCAGTATAGTATGGAAGTCTCATCTCCTTCAACAGTAACAGTTGATCAGTATAGTATGGAAGGCTCATCTCCTTCAACAGTAACAGTTGATCAGTATAGTATGGAAGGCTCATCTCCTTCAACAGTAACAGTTGATCAGTATAGTATGGAAGGCTCATCTCCTTCAACAGTAACAGTTGATGGGTATAGTATGGAAGGCTCATCTACTTCAACAGTAACAGTTGATCAGTATAATATGGAAGGCTCATCCCCTTCAACAGTAACAGTTGATCAATATATTATGGAAGGCTTATCTTCTTCAACAGTAACAGTTGATCAGTATAGTATGGAAGGCTCATCTCCTTCAACAGTAACAGTTGATCAGTATAGCATGGAAGGCTTATCTACTTCAACAGTAACTTTTGATCAGTATAGTATGGAAGGCTCATCTCCTTCAACAGTAACAGTTGATCAGTATAGTATGGAAGGCTCACCTCCTTCAACAGTAACAGTTGATCAGTATAGTATGGAAGGCTCATCTACTTCAACAGTAACAGTTGATCAGTATAGTATGGAAGGCTCATCTCCTTCAACAGTAACAGTTGATCAGTATAGTATGGAAGGCTCATCTTCTTCAACAATAAAAGTTGATCAGTATAGTATGGAAGGCTCATCTACTTCAAAAGAGTAACAGTTGATCAGTATAGTATGGAAGGTTCATCTCCTTCAACAGTAACAGTTGATCAGTATAGTATGGAAGGCTCATCTCCTTCAACAGTAACAGTTGATCAGTATAGTATGGAAGATTCATCTCCTTCAACAGTAACAGTTGATCAGTATAGTATGGAAGGCTCATCTCCGTCAACAGTAACAGTTGATCAGTATATTATTGAAGGCTCATCTCGTCAACAGTAACAGTTGATCAGTATAATATGGAAGGCTCATCTCCTTCAACAGTAACAGTTGATCAGTATATTATGGAAGGCTCATCTCCTTCAACAGTAACAGTTGATCAGTATAGTATGGAAGGCTCATCTCCTTCAACAGTAACAGTTGATCAGTATAGTATGGAAGGCTCATCTCCTTCAACAGTAACAGTTGATCGGTATAGTATGGAAGGCTCATCTACTTCAACAGTAACAGTTGATCAGTATAATATGATGGCTCATCTTCTTCAACGGTAAAAGTTGATCAGTATAGTATGGAAGGCTCATCTACTTCAAAAGAGTAACAGTTGATCAGTATAGTATGGAAGGCTCATCTCCTTCAACAGTAACAGTTGATCAGTATAGTATGGAAGGCTCATCTCCTTCAACAGTAACAGTTGATCAGTATAGTATGGAAGAATCTTCTCCTTCAACAGTAACAGTTGATCAGTATAGTATGGAAGGCTCATCTTCTTCAACAGTAAAATTTGATCAGTATAGTATGGAAGGCTCATCTACTTCAAAAGAGTAACAGTTGATCAGTATAGTATGGAAGGCTCATCTACTTCAACAGTAACAGTTGATCAGTATAATATGGAAGGCTCATCTCCTTCAACAGTAAGAGTTGATCAGTATAGTATGGAAGGCTCAACTCCTTCCACAGTAACAGTTTATCAGTATATTATGGAAGGCTCATCTCCTTCAACAGTAACAGTTGATCAGTATAGTATGGAAGGCTCATCTACTTCAACAGTAACAGTTGATCAGTATAGTATGGAAGGCTCATCTCCTTCAACAGTAACAGTTGATCAGTATAGTATGGAAGGTTCATCTCCTTCAACAGTAACAGTTGATCAGTATAGTATTGGAGGCTCATCTACTTACAAAGTAACAGTTGATCAGTATAGTATGGAAGGCTCATCTCCTTCAACAGTAACAGTTGATTAGTGTAGTATGGAAGGCTCAACTCCTTCAACAGTAACAGTTGATCAATATAGTATGGAAGGCTCATCTCCTTCAACAGTAACAGTTGATCAGTATAGTATGGAAGGCTCATCTCCTTCAACAGTAACAGTTGATCAGTATAGTATGGAAGGCTCATCTCCTTCAACAGTAACAGTTGATCAGTTTAGTATGGAAGGCTCATCTCCTTCAACAGTAACAGTTGATCAGTATAGTATGGAAGGCTCATCTCCTTCAACAGTAACAGTTGATCAGTATAGTATGGAAGGCTCATCTCCTTCAACAGTAACAGTTGATCAGTTTAGTATGGAAGGCTCATCTCCTTCAACAGTAACAGTTGATCAGTATAGTATGGAAGGCTCAACTCCTTCAACAGTAACAGTTGATCAATATAGTATGGAAGGCTCATCTCCTTCAACAGTAACAGTTGATCAGTATAGTATGGAAGGCTCATCTCCTTCAACAGTAACAGTTGATCAGTATAGTATGGAAGGCTCATCTCCTTCAACAGTAACAGTTGATCAGTTTAGTATGGAAGGCTCATCTCCTTCAACAGTAACAGTTGATCAGTATAGTATGGAAGGCTCATCTCCTTCAACAGTAACAGTTGATCAGTATAGTATGGAAGGCTCATCTCCTTCAACAGTAACAGTTGATCAGTTTAGTATGGAAGGCTCATCTCCTTCAACAGTAACAGTTGATCAGTTTAGTATGGAAGGCTCATCTCCTTCAACAGTAACAGTTGATCAGTATAGTATGGAAGGCTCATCTCCTTCAACAGTAACAGTTGATCAGTATAGTATGGAAGGCTCATCTCCTTCAACAGTAACAGTTGATCAGTATAGTATGGAAGCTACTCTCCATAACACTTCACCCTGGAGCTGGTGACTCCCTACAATAAAGAAGCAATCAAACAGACAGCTTGAGCTGAGCTTGCTCTTCTCTCAGCCTTGTCTCTCACTCTTTTTCTCTCTCTCCCCCTCTCACCCTATCTCTCTCTCTCTTTCTCTCTTTCCCTCTCCTCTCCCTCCCTCTCTCCACCCCGTAACCCTCTCTCTCCTTCTATTGCGTCACTCTCCTTACCCCCTCGCCTCTCCCCTCCTCTCCTCCTTCTCTCCCTCTTCCCTCCCTTCTCCCCCTTCTTCCCCCTGCAGAAAGACATTAGCTGAGATTAGTAGCATGATAATAGCATGAGCAGAGCCAGGTTTTGCTGTGTGCTAGCTAGCCGCTGTGTAGTCGCTGTAGCCTCCAGCTGAATGACTACCATTCATTATACTGTCCTATTGTGCTGACAGAGGTAACTTCAGCTAGCTACAGCCACAGCGCCATACAGGAAATAACCTCCTATGGAGCTGGTACGATAAACCGCACATTTTCGACACCGACCACTTACAATAAGTAGCCTATACTAGAGATGTGAAGTTTGAAATCAAACTACAATGGCTACAACAATCAAACTAGTAGTAGTACTTTAAAAGGTCATTAAAACAGTGGTGCACATGAATGTTATAAACATATCGCTCTATTTATCATTAGTGAGTCAATTCAGGGAATTTATTGCGATCTGGATTTTTTGTCCATATCACCCCACCTCTCTACCTCCTCATCTTAAACACACTCTGCGCCATGTGAGGGGTTGTGTGACTGCTGAGTGATGTGGAGAAAAAGAGAGGGGGTGAGGGAGGGAGGGAGGGAGGGAGGGAGGGAGGAGGGGAAGAGAGAAGGGAACTGTTAGCATGAGAAAGGGAGTGTGTGTATGAATGTAAAGTGATGGGAACATTTCTGACACTCATTGGTAATGTTTTGCTATAGGGATGAAATGTGTTTGTTGATCTGAGGATCTCAGGCACACACACACACACACACACACACAATCCACAGTGGGGGCTTCAGCCCAGTGGTGTACCACGATGGGTATGTGTGTGTGTGTGTGTGTGTGTGTGTGTGTGTGTGTGTGTGTGTGTGTGTGTGTGTGTGTGTGTGTGTGTGTGTGTGTGTGTGCGTGCGTGCGTGCGTGCGTGCGTGTGTGTGTCAGCCTGGTACAGGGCTTTGTTCCCCTGCTAGGTGAACCCAGTACAGGGCAGCCATGTCCAGGCATGTGTGTGTGTTACTACATCACACAGTATCTCTGCCATCTTATTCAAACACCGTTGTTTAGAACTCTTCACAAATCAAGTGTCATTTTATTCTGAAATTAAGAAATGGCAGAGGTTCATTTCCTGGTGTTCGCTGAATTCTGTCACAGACCTGGAACCAGATGAGTCTAGAATATCAATCATCCCTTCTTTCTTTTCGATCCCAGTAACCATCGTTTAGCTGGACGTTTTCTGAATGAACCCAGTAACCATCGTTTAGCTGGATGTTTTCTGAATGAACCCAGTAACCATCGTTTAGCTGGACAATTTCTGCCCAGAAAACAAAGGATTTTCATTCTTGTTTTTGTCTGCAGTGAAAGGAGGGTGGGATTAAAATAAGAGAGAAGGAGAGGGAGGGAAGAAAATAGAGAAGGGTGAAGGAGAAACAGAGGTTAGGAGTTGGCAGCTGTGTTGGACAGTGGATGAAAGCCACAATTCTCATCAGGATCTAGCTAATGCTTTTCTGATCTGCTCTCATGTTCCCTCTGTGTATTTCTATTCCCCCTCTCTCTCTCTCTCTCTCTCTCTCTCTCTTTCTCTCGCTCTATTTATTTATATTCCTCTCTTTCTCCCTCACTCATTCTCTCTCTCTCCCTCTCTCTCTCTCTCTCTCTCTCTCCTTATTTATGTTCCTCTCTCTCTCTCCCTCTATCTCTTTCTACTGATGATCTGATATAGTCTTCTAATAATCCTGTCAGATGTAAATCCAAGATCTGTGTATAGAGAAATAGACAGTCACCTGTGGCTATTGGTGATCTGGTGTAAACATCAGTGTGTGTGTGTGTGTCAGGGTGTGTTTGTCAGTATGTGTGTGTGTGTGTGTGCGTGCGTGTGTGCGTGCGTGCGTGTGTGTCTGGGTGATTTGTGTTCACCCTGTGGTAAGATGAAGGGACACAGCCTGTCATCCATATCCTCCAGGTCTGACCTGGGACACCTGACTCCTCTTCACCAATCACAGACCACATGTCTCCTCTCCACCAATCACAGACCACCTGCCTCCACTCCACCAATCTCAGACCACCTGGCTCCTCTTCACCAATCACAGACCACCTGTCTCCTCTCCGCCAATCACAGACCACATGCCTTCTCTCCACCAATCTCAGACCACCTGCCTTCTCTCCACCAATCTCAGACCACCTGGCTCCTCTTCACCAATCACAGACCACCTGTCTCCTCTCCGCCAATCACAGACCACATGCCTCCTCTACACCAATCTCAGACCACCTGGGTCCTCTTCACAAATCACATACCACCTGTCTCCTCTCCACCAATCACAGACCACCTGCCTCCTCTCCACGAATCACAGACCACCTTCCTCCTCTCCACCAATCACAGACCACCTGCCTCCTCTCCACCAATTTCAGACCACTTGCCTCCTCTTCACCAATCACAAACCACCTGCCTCCTCTCCACCAATCACAGACCACCTGCCTCCTCTCCACCAATCACAGACCACCTGCCTCCTCTCCACCAATCACAGACCACCTGCCTCCTATCAACCAATCTCAGATCACTTGCCTCCTCTCCACACCAACCACAGACCACATGTCTCCTCTCCACCAATCTCAGATCACTTGCCTCCTCTCCACCAACCACAGACCACATGTCTCCTCTCCACCAATCACAGACCAACTGCCTCCTCTCCACCAATCACAGACCAACTGACTCTTCTCCACCAATCACAGACATCCTGTGTCCTCTCCACACCCATAATAATTGCTATTCCACTTTCATTTGAATGGCATACAGTAGGCGTAGAGTGAGGAGGACAGAGGTCTGTGTTAGCAGGACCTAGACAGCTGCTCCTACCTTTAGAAATTACCCTCAATCATGACTGAGGCTCAGTTTTCCAGCTCAACATGCTCTTCTCTCCCTCTTTCCTCTATCTCTCCCTCCTCTCCATGTCTCTCACTCTTTCTCAAGCCACATCATTCTCTCTCTCTCTCTCCCACTTCCCCTCCTCTGTATCTCCTCCCTTTCTCATTGTAATGCTCGTCCTCATCTCTGTCCTTCTAGCTTCTTTTTTTTCACTCCAACCTCCCACTTTATTTGCTATTTGCTTTTTCTCTTACCCTCTCCCATCCTCTTCTCCGTCCTTACCCCACTCTCTATCTCTCTCTCTCTCCTCTCTCCTCTCTCCTCTCTCGTCTCTCTCTCTCTCTCTCTCTCTCCCCCACTCTCTCCCCTCTCTCTCCCCTCTCTCTCTCTCTCATCTCTCTCTCTCTCTCCCCTCTCCCTGTGTATCACCAGTCAATAATAAATTGCTTGGCACCTTGAATTGATTATCCGTGAGCAAGGGGGCCCAGGGTTGTTTGTTTGAAGGCTCAGCGGTGTCAAATGAAACGGCTACGGCCATTTTCTACCTGCCACGGGCCCTCAGCCTCCATCACACCCACTCCCCCTTTACAGATACACACACACCACAGGAGGTTGGTGGCACCTTAATTGGGGAGGACGGGCTCGTGGTAATGGCTAGAGCGGAATTAGTGGAAAGATATCAACATCGTCAAACACATGGTTTCCAGGTGCCATTCCATTTGCTCCGTTCCAGCCATTATTATGAGCCGTCCTCCCCTCAGCAGCCTCCACTGACACACACACACAACAAAAACATACACCTCTCAGCCATCCTGCCTGCCTGTAGATGAGCAGCCTATGAGCAGAGCCCTGAGCTCCTGCCTGCCTGTAGATGAGCAGCCTATGAGCAGAGCCCTGAGCTCCTGCCTGCCTGTAGATGAGCAGCCTATGAGCAGAGCCCTGAGCTCCTGCCTGCCTGTAGATGAGCAGCCTATGAGCAGAGCCCTGAGCTCCTGCCTGCCTGTAGATGAGCAGCCTATGAGCAGAGCCCTGAGCTCCTGCCTGCCTGTAGATGAGCAGCCTATGAGCAGAGCTCTGAGCTCTGCAGCTGTGCTAGGCTTCAGTAGTTATGGTGTGTGATGGACGTTGATACCTCAGAGAGGGGTACAGTGGATCAATAGCCTACTATACATCATAGTGGACTGTACACAAACACACACAGACGCACACACACACACAGACGCACACACACACACACAAACACACACAAACAAGCACACACAGCACGCACACACAAAGACACACACACACACACACACACACACACACACACACACTCACACATGCACACACACACACACACACACACACACACACACACACACACACACACACACACACACACACACACACACACACACACACACAGTGCACACCTTGGTATAATTGCTAATCAATGACAGACAGAGGATTGTGGTATTGTGGTGACAGACAGAGGATTGTGGTGACAGACAGGGGATTGTGGTGACAGACAGGGGATTGTGGTGACAGACAGGGGATTGTGGTGACAGACAGGGGATTGTGGTGACAGACAGGGGATTGTGGTGACAGACAGGGCATTGTGGTGACAGACAGGGGATTGTGGTGACAGACAGGGCATTGTGGTGACAGACAGGGGATTGTGGTGACAGACAGGGGATTGTGGTTGCATGCTCACTCAGTGGTCTCTCCTTCCTTCTCTCTCTCTCTCTCTCTCTCTCTCTCTCTCTCTCTCTCTCTCTCTCTCTCTCTCTCTCTCTCTCTCTCTCTCTCTCTCTCTCTCTCTCTCTCTCTCTCTCTCTCTCTCTCTCTCTCTCTCCTTCCTTCTCCCCCTCCTTCCCTCCTTCCATCTCTTCATGTTGTATTAATACTGCCTAATTATGTGCCCTAGTGTTGTTCATGCTAGTTGACTCATTTAGTTGTTGTATTTTTGTCTCTGTCGTTGGCCTTCTGTTGAAACTCTCCTCTGATGTGTTGTTTGTTCATTGGCTGTGACATGCCGACCAAAGAAAGACTAGAAACCTCTTATTTACTATTGGCAGTCAATCATGTGATCATTCTACAGCACATAAACCAACCTTATTAGTCTTGGCCCTTTGCATTCATTCTCTACCTTATTTTGGTCACGGGTACCTCAGTCTACTCATTAGAGACCTATGTCTGAAGCTCTAAGGCAAATGTGATGCGTTGCTTTGGAAAAAATGTGCATTTACCCCACTAATGACATAGGAGGAGGGGTGGAGGATACTCTAACAGTCTTAGTAGCGTCTATGACCACCTTCTAACCTGTTCCAACCAGTGTCTGTTTATGGTCTATTTGCTTTGGAATGTGGCGGTTGAGTTACGTTCAGGCACTGTCTATCTTGGCTGTTAAACAGTGTGACACACAGACACTAACCAGCGAATGGCAATCCAAATACAACTGTTCATTATGGGTTCATCCAGCAGAGCATCAAGTAGCTAGCTATGTTTGACAAATATGCAAATGCACTGTTTCAACATCGATGCAGTATGTTTGGGTGTATGTGTGGCCTCACCGACAGCACGACTGCGTTCCGAAGGACTATGCATGTGTGTATGTGTGTGCGTTTGTGTGTGTGGACAATTTCCAAAGAGCAGGGTTCATGGCTGCATTCTGAATAAGGAAGTGAAAAGGAAGCTTGTTTCTGAGCCCTTAACTGTTTGAGGATAATGAGGGATTGAGTCAATGCTGAAGGTGAGAGAGAGAGAGAGAGAGAGAGAGAGAGAGAGGGGGACAGAGAGGGACTGAGAGGGAGAGAGAGAGGGAGAGAGAGAGAGAGAGAGAGAGAGAGAGAGAGAGAGAGAGAGAGAGAGAGAGAGAGAGAGAGAGAGAGAGAGAGAGAGAGAGAGAGAGAGAGAGAGAGAGGGGAAAGCAAAATAGAAAAAATAAGAAATGAAGGAGGGAGAGAAGAGCGTGAACGGAGGAGAGAAGAGCGTGAACGGAGGAGAGAAGAGCTTGAACGGAGGAGAGAAGAGGGTGAACGGAGGAGAGAAGAGGGTGAACGGAGGAGAGAAGAGCGTGAACGACTGAGGAAACAGAGAATAAAAAGATGTGGAGCTGGAGCGAGGGAACATGCCAAGGCAGTGGGCCGCCTGTCAGGAGAAGCAAGGGATGAATCCTTCCATACTAGCATGTGAAAGGAGGGAATTTCACAGGCTCTAATATGCATTCAGCCTCCTCCTCTGCTGTTTACGCCTGACTGACAGGCCTGGATTTACTGTCTGATTGGACTAGCCACGCAGGTTTGGTAAACAACACTCCTGATGGACAGATCTGGGTTTGGTAAACAACACTCCTGATGGACAGATCTGGGTTTGGTAAACAACACTCCTGATGGACAGATCTGGGTTTGTGTGGGAAGGAGGTGTGTCCTTCTGTGTGTGTGATAAGATAAGGTAATTAGCTAGGTGCTTACATTTGTCCTATTCCACACATTTACAAGTGCAACTTTTTTGTTGTATATCCAACTCCCCCTGAGACACCCTCGGAGAGTGGGGTCGGAGCCAGGGATCAGCCATTATTGACAGCGACCCTGGAGCAGTTAGGGTTCAGTGCCTTGCGCAAGGGCACATCGACAGATTTTTCACCTAGTTGCCTCAGGGATTTGAACCAACGACCTTTCGGTTAACGGCCAAACGCTCCAAGCCGCTAGTCCACCTGACGCGTGTGAGTGAGTTTGTGTCTGTTTTTAGAAAGTGAGCCTGGAAGGTTGTGTATGTGCGGGTGTGTGTGTGTGCATACGCAGATTTGTGTGTGAGTGTTTGTCCATCCTTGTCCTCTCTATCATGTATTACAACTATTTATTACTTCCTTGTGGATATTCTCTGTCTATAATTTGACATGTGGATGTTCTCTGTATATCATTTGACATGTGGATATTCTCTGTCTATAATTTGACATGTGGATGTTCTCTGTCTATAATTTGACATGTGGATATTCTCTGTCTATAATTTGACATGTGGATATTCTCTGTCTATAATTTGACATGTGGATATTCTCTGTATATCATTTGACATGTGGATATTCTCTGTCTATAATTTGACATGTGGATATTCTCTGTCTATAATTTGACATGTGGATATTCTCTGTCTATAATTTGACATGTGGATATTCTCTGTCTATAATTTGACATGTGGATATTCTCTGTCTATAATTTGACATGTGGATATTCTCTGTCTATAATTTGACATGTGGATATTCTCTGTATATCATTTGACATGTGGATTTTCTCTGTCTATAATTTGACATGTGGATATTCTCTGTCTATAATTTGACATGTGGATATTCTCTGTCTATCATTTGACATGTGGATATTCTCTGTCTATAATTTGACATTGGATATTCTCTGTCTATAATTTGACATGTGGATATTCTCTGTATATCATTTGACATGTGGATATTCTCAGTATATCATTTGACATGTGGATATTCTATGTATATCATTTGACATGTGGATATTCTCTGTATATCATTTGACATGTGGATATTCTCTGTATATCATTTGACATGTGGATATTCTATGTATATAAATTGGCATGTGGATATTCTCTGTATATCATTTGACATGTGGATATTCTCTGTATATCATTTGACATGTGGATATTATCTGTATATCATTTGACATGTGGATATTCTCTGTATATAAATTGACATGTGGATATTCTCTGTATATCATTTGACATGTGGATATTCTCTGTATATAAATTGACATGTGGATATTCTCTCTATATCATTTGACATGTGGGTGTTCTCTGTATATCATTTGACATGTGGATATTCTCTGTATATAAATTGACATGTGGATATTCTCTGTATATCATTTGACATGTGGATATTCTCTGTATATAAATTGACATGTGGATATTCTCTGTATATAAATTGACATGTGGATATTCTCTGTATATCATTTGACATGTGGATATTCTCTGTATATCATTTGACATGTGGATATTCTCTGTATATCATTTGACATATGGATATTATTTGTATATAAATTGACATGTGGATATTCTCTGTATATCATTTGACATGTGGGTGTTCTCTGTCTATAATTTCACATGTGGGTGTTCTCTGTCTATAATTTCACTTGTGGGTGTTCTCTGTCTATAATTTCACATGTGAGTGTTCTCTGTCTATAATTTCTCATGTGTGTGTTCTCTCTATATAATTTCACATGTGGGTGTTCTCTGTCTATAATTTCACATGTGGGTGTTCTCTGTCTATAATTTCACATGTGGGTGTTCTCTCTCTATAATTTCACATGTCGGTGTTCTCTGTCTATAATTTCACATGTCAGTGTTCTCTGTCTATAATTTCACATGTGGGTGTTCTCTGTCTATAATTTCACATGTGGGTGTTCTCTGTCTATAATTTCACATGTGGGTGATATCTCTCCCTCTCTGCATCAGTTCTGGCCTTGGTTTCTTAGTTGCAGCATTAGTAGAATGGGCTGTTTTGATTTAGGCTAAACAGGCACATGGCTGCCCCTCCTACTTGCCTGTATAAGTCGGTCCTGCAGGGAGGGAGGCAGAGTCAGTAAAGTATTCTATTGTATAAACTCCCCCTCTCCTTTTGCTTTTAAAAGGCTTGCACACCCCCTTGTAAGGATCAATACTACCATACCAGGCCTAGTTCAGACACAGACAGTAAGGTCACAGTGTCGGCAGTAGCTCACAGCATGATGCAATCTGGATAGATCGATAGATATTAACCCTCAATCCATTTACCATTATCGGACTGACCATAGGTCAGTGTTGTAGTTCTCTGTGGATCAGCTGGTGTTTAAGACCACTCCGAACTCAGGAACTCCGAAATGTTCGACTTAGAAACTTGTTGTAGAAAGATGAGAAAGATGAGTTTCCCACTTGGAAATTATCAACCAATAGGAAGCTCTATGCAAATAACAAATTAATTTGAACTCTGAGACTTTAACTCTGAGTTTCCCACTTGGAAAGAATCAACCAAAAGGAAGCTCTACGCAAATAACACATTCATTTGAACTCTGAGACTTTAACTCTGAGTTTCCCACTTGGAAAGTATCAACCAATAGGAAGCTCTACGCAAATAACATATTCATTTGAACTCTGAGACTTTAACTCTGAGTTTCCGACCATATGTCTGGGGGCCTATATGTGTACACTGCATCAATGGTCGGTACACCACTTAAATAGCATAATCTGATAAATGCATGGTGATCTGTCTAAATCTGTGCCTAATTCACTGTTTCTGTACAGTACTTCCTGGATGTGTTGCAGTAAATGGATCATTGATCGAGCAGGAACTTCGCATCATCATCATGTCCCACTTTGATGATGAAACAATGGCGGCGCCACGTGCACTCTTAACTGATGATGTCACGCTGAAATAGTGCACGAGGCATAGAAGCATAGATATAGAGATAGCAGATAAGAGAGAATCTTATTTAAATCCTTCTATAACTCTGCGAGGTAAAGGCGGGTTAATCAAAGGTCTTACACCAAATTATATTGTTAATCCTTATATGGGGGAAAAACAATGTTATCAAAGATGAACTTAAACACTACGCGCTTTAACACACACACACACACACACACACACAGCAATGTCTTACTATACTTGTGAGGACTTTTTGGGGACCAACAATTGATTCCCATTCAAAATCCTATTTTCTCTAACCCCTAACCCTTACCATAACCTTAATCTTAACACATAATCCTAACTCCTAACTCCTAATCCTAAACCTAACCACTAACCCCTAACCCTAATTCTAAGCCTAACCCTTAAACCTAAAATAGCCTTTTTACAAGTGAGGACCGGCAAAATGTCCTCACTGCTCTGAATGTCCTTTTCTGTTATGAAAGACAAACTTACAGCGCTTGAACATACGCACATACACGCACGCACCACGCACGCACACACACACACAGAACTGCACAACCGCTATGCTATGTTTCAGTTCATGCATGTGTTCTCCAACAAGCCTGAAGATATCAAGTCATATAGAGGATGCGTTAAATGAAACATTTGTCCGAGACCAGAGAGAATCTGCTGAGTGAAAATGAGTGGGTTTCTTCAGTTATTCCTCATTTAGCTGTCAAACATTATCCAGCTGGAACCTTATTTTATTCATGTGGATTCTAATGATTTTTCCCTCTCACTCCTCTCTCTCTCACTCTCTTTCCTTCCCTCGCTCACCTCTCTCTCACTCTCTTTCCTTCCCTCGCTCACCTCTCTCTCACTCTCTTTCCTTCCCTCGCTCACCTCTCTCTCACTCTCTTTCCTTCCCTCGCTCACCTCTCTCTCACTCTCTTTCCTTCCCTCGCTCTCCTCTCTCTCTCACTCTCTTTCCTTCCCTCGCTCTCCTCTCTCTCTCACTCTCTTTCCTTTCCTCTCTCTCCTCTCTCTCTCTCACTCTCTTTCCTTTTTTATATCTCCTCTCTCTCACTCTCTTTCCTTACATCTCTCTCCTCTCTCTCTCACTCTCTTTCTTTCCTTCCCTCTCTCTCCTCTCTATCACTCACTATCTTTCCTTCTCTCTATCTCCTCTCTCTCTCACTCTCTTTCCTTCTCTGTATCTCCTTCTCTCTCGCTCTCCCCATCTCTCCCCTCCTGTCCTGTCGTCTCCATTCCGAGAATCGCAAATTTCAGCTTGTTAAATCCCTTTAAAAAAAGAATGAGGGAACGAGAGAGAGGGCGAGTGAGAGAGAGAGAGAGAGAGAGAGAGAGAGAGAGAGAGAGAGAGAGAGAGAGAGAGAGAGAGAGAGAGAGAGAGAGAGAGAGAGAGAGAGAGAGAGAGAGAGAGAGAGAGTCGGGGCGCTGTTTGAGTTCCTAATTGCTGTAGCCCGTACTATGACCTGCAGATGTGCTATTCCCCTGCCTGATGAAATATTAACTAGATACTAGAGAGAGAGAGAGAGAAAAAGAGAGAGAGAGAGAGAGAGAGAGAGAGAGAGAGAGAGAGAGAGAGAGAGAGAGAGAGAGAGAGAGAGAGAGAGAGAGAGAGAGAGAGAGAGAGAGATGGATATTGGTTGTTCTAGTATAGAACTAAAGAGACCAAGGTCAAGCAACGCTATGACTGTACAGGATTGGGGTTGATTGGGTCACAGGAAAGAACGGCAAAGATAGAACTTGTTAGGAGTGGAAAGGAAACCCGGGGATGGTGTGTGTGTGTATTGTGTGTTTGTGTGTAAGGGGGGGTATACTGTGTGTGTGGACAGAGAGCCACTCCAAGACTGCTGTCAGAGATCCAAGCATAAAGCATGCACACCTCTTAACACCATATTTACAATTCCAGAACTCATCTCTCTGAGCTCTTAACACAGTGCTTTAACCCCAAATAAGGTAAGAACATTTGTAATATGTTGGGTTAGGAACAAGGAAGAAGCAGAGATGGTTGACTTTGGGTCGTGTGGGGTTGTATAATATTCATGACAAATGAATGTTAAAGAGTTGTGGAGCTAAAA